>NC_057809.1:560738651-560748362 GCF_018294505.1 Triticum aestivum | reverse complement strand
CGCGCCGCCGCCGCCCTGCGTCAACGCCGCCGTCGCCGCCGTTCGCCGGAGGTACCGCGCCGCGTCTCTTCTTTCCCTCGGTTCGGTTTTTCTTATAAACCGTTCCGATTCTTTTCTTCTCTACCGATTCGTTTCTTTCCGATTTTTCGCTAAACCGTTCCGGTGTTCTAGATCGGTTTTTCGTTTCGATCTCTTTTCCAAAAAAACCCTAGATTGGTTTTCGTTCTTCTTTCGGACCGTTCGTCTCAACGAACGTGATCACCAATTATTTCCCGGTTAACGACGTCTGTTCGTATAACCGTTCTTCCTTTTCTTCTCGTCGGATTTATTCCGCGATCGCGATCTCAGATCCGATCTTCGTTCTAGTTTATCTTCTCGCTCGTTTATCGGAATCAGGTGATTCAAGCGCCTGGAGTTTCATCTCGAAACCGCCGTTTCGTCTAATCAACTTGAACAAGTTTTTGCTACAGTAAAATTTTGACCTAGATTCAACTTGCTAGAACCGAGTTGTTTTCTTCCGCCGTTTGTTTTTCGTAGTTTGTTCTGGTTCGTTCTTTCTTTGCAACCGGAGTTCTTAAGTTGAACTTTCTGGTTCGTTCTCTTGTTCGATTTTTCCCTGTGCATTAGATGAGTACTTATTGTGTGGTTACTATTGTTTGCTTACGATAGATCGATCGGAGTGTGACGAGTAGATCTATCACGAGTTTTGAGTGCGAACCATCTTCATCAACTTTGCAGGCAAGTAACACTTGATCATATCTTTCCTACTACCCAGTTTTATTGCATTAGATCAAACCCTCAAACACTTGCATTGTTAGGATCTAATTAAATTGTGGGATGGGAAGTAGATGAGGTAGTACCTATTACCTGTTACTTATGAAACCTTGGGAGTTACTTCTACGTTTGCTTATTATGCTATGCTATGCTAGTAGACGTGGATTGGGTGAGTGAATATCTATGACAGATGTGAGATTGTTAATTAATGGCTTATCTAAGGTGGCAACCTAAACACACATCTGGGTGGATTGAGGCACCTGATGTCTATCAGGACTTGCCTGTTTTTTTTTGGACCGCCACCCAGGCTCTAAGGGATCATAAGATATTTCAAACTGGAAACTTCCGTGTGCAGCCACATGCTACTATGGGCTCTAGCATAGTTGACTAAGTTGTGCGAACTCTTACGGGGTGGACTAGCAGATGTAGGGGATGTAGGTGTACCGGTCTACCCCACATGTAAGGTGCTAGTGCTTCTGAAAGACTATGTCTCGGTCATCCGTTTCTCAAACACCATGTAGTGCGAGAAACCAAACGGAGGCGATCGAGTCATGTGGGGAAAAGTGCGCAAACCTCTGCAGAGTAACAAACTAATCATGATTAGCCGTGTCCCCGGTTATGGACGTTTTGAGTATCTGGTACTTGAATATCATTGTGAATCTCAACATGTTACTTCTAATTAATGTTATTGGGTTTTTAATGAGTATTTTTAATTGGGATTGAGGATGATGTCAACCATTCTCAATGTGTAACAACCACCATGATAGTTAAACAAAATTATTCCTTTGATGTAGGGAAAAACTGGCTTTTCGCAAAAACTGTAACCGTAGAGCCTTACCACCAGCCATATATGCATGTAGTATAGCCTATTCTTTCATTACTCTCTATGTGTTACATTGCCAGCATATTCCATGTGCTGACCCGTTTTCGGGCTGCAACTTTTCATGTTGCAGACTTTTCAGACGACGAGTAAGTGGTACGTTAGGGTTACGATTTCCTATACTCAACTTTGTCGTTGGTGTTGATGGGAATCCACAACCTTGTTGCTTCCGCTATATTTTGGATTGAGGTAATAGTTTTTACATTACTTTATACATGTGATTTACCTCTGTTATAAATCCTTCGAGTACTGTGTGTGTCAGCATACCGATCCAGGGATGACACTAAAGCACAGAGACTTGATCCATTCGGGTCGGGTCGCTACATCCACCGAGGATAGATCCGTCGGAGACACACCTCCACACGCCCACCAACGATGCTAGACGCATCACCTGAGCGGGGGCTAGGTGGGGAGACCTTTATTCCATCTTCAGAGAGTCGCCGCCGTCTCGTCTTCTCGAGCAAGACACAAACCCTGACAAATATGAAAGGAACAACTAACAACGGAGCCCCCTCGCCGGCCCTTGTCAGAATCCACCTCGCCTCCATGGCCCTAGGGCCACCGGAGATGAGGCAGACCTGTGACGGAGCCGGCAAGAGGCACAAACCCTAGCTTGTTTGATGGAGTAGGATGCGGCTAAGTTAATAACTTCTTACTTGTTCTAGAATTCCATACTATAACTTGACAAGTTTGTTTCCTTCCAAAAGAATGGTCTTTTCTTACGTTATGATTTGTTCAAGGCTAAGGCAACATCTTTCTAAAATCCATTTATATTTCCAAATAGAGTACTTAGCTATTTGTACACTTAACTTGAGTTTTGTGTAGTATATATCACATAGTTATATAATATTCTATAACTATGATTCAATTCTCATTGAGACGAACGGCATATCGAATCTACCACTTATACTTAACGAAATTGTGACTCTAAATATACACCTTAGCCTATTATAGTATTGTATATCAGTACTCGGTCGTATTTTGGTTATCTAAACTAACCTGCACAACATGTGTAGTTTACTATTCCCTCCGTTTCATAATATAAGAACATTTTTGACACTAACTAGTGTAAAAGACGCTTTTATATTATGGGACGGTGGTAGTAGTATAGAGAGCCCACCTGGTGGTAATGTGTCAGAATGCTTGTGTGCGGTTGTTTGGCTATGTGTGCACCTACACCTGCGGAAGGAGGTACCATCCATGTGAGGCACGATTCCACCAATTCATTTTTGGTATATCAATCAAATATTAATCTCCAGCATGATTTTTTAATGCATTGGTTATAAATAATAGACTTACTCGCATAACATTATATTGATGCCTTAGAGTTGCACTACCTTTTACTTGTCCTTGCACATTAAGGAACAATGCTCCGTTTTGAGAAAAAAAACATTGGGAAACATTGCAAGTTCTATATTTTTTTACTTGGGTCTTTTTAGTTCTTTTTATTCCTACAGGTTTGTTTTCTTTCTATCAGGTAACTCCAAACAAAACTTCAATCTATAATATTTATATTTTTTATTTTTTCTCACCTTTGCTATTTCTTGGCACTTGTTTATTTTTATCTCAATTTTTTGGCCCTCCAATTTTCTCATAAATTCGTGCGCTATGAGTGTGATGCATCAAGCCCCTGACAATGTTATTTGCTTGTTTGAAAAAAAGTGGAATTCATGCTTGTGTTTTTTTTGTAGAGAGAGGTGCCAAAAAAGCAGAGGATGTAACCTAAATATCATGCGATACAACTAATCACATTTGTCGGCTGGTCTCCTTAATTCGTATCCGTTCTTAAAATGCATTACTTTAGAAGTGTTCTTGCATAAAATGGAATTGTGCAAGTTTTGTATAACTTGTGTGCAAGTTCTGAACATTGCACTTTTTATTGTGGCTCTGTTTTTATTAGGGTAATATTATTTCATAAATTCAGTCTACTATACTAGAATTTTGGTATTTTATCCTTTTGTTTAACTTTCAATCGGGAAATATTATTCCAAAGATTATATATACCATAGCAACATTTTTGTATTTCATTCTTTGTTCTTTTAAATATCAAGAGGGGCTTTTTCCGCCGTTCATTTTTATCTCTCTTATTATCACCCATTTCGAGTCATTTATTTAGAAACAAGAATACTTAGAGGAGACACGAAACCAGAATCCTATAGCAAACGAAAAAAAGCAAATACAACATGTTATAATCTTTTTAGTTTTATTTTTTTGTCATGGTAATATTATTCCGTGAGTTCTGTCTACTACAATAGAACCGGTTTGTTTAATTTTCTATCAGGAAAAATGTTATTCCAAAGATTATATATACTATAGCAATATTTTGGTATTTTATTCTTTGTTTCTTTTTAAATATCAAGAGGTGATTTTTCCGCAATTCATTTTTATCTCTCTTATTATTACCCATTTTGAGAAATTTCTTCAGAAATAAGAATGCTTAGAGGATACACAAAGCCAGAATGCTATAGCAAAGGAAAAAAAGCAAATACAACATGTTATAAATTATTTTCAAAAATATAGATAACCTTAAATTATTGTGACATTTATATGATCCAAACATGAATTAAGGTAATAAAAATAGAGTGGCTGAATATGCCAGCCACACAAACGACAACAGACAAGAAACAAGAAATATGAAGCCAACATACAAGATACAAGAAATGTGTCACATATCTTAATAGTAGGCAGAAAAGCATGGCGACTGGACATTCTAGGAAGAAATATATGTTCCTCGATATCACAAAAACAACACTTTGCGTAATGCTGGCATCTATCATTTTTCATGTTGTCTTTTTTTACCCGAAAACCATAGAATAATAGTTCTACGGTAAATTTTCAATAAACCATAAAAGTAATTTACAAGGGGAAGGAAAAAAGGAAGAAACAGAGGAAAAGACAGTCCAGAAGGCCTAACCAATGCCAGTTCTAGGCCTAACCAATTCTGAAAGCTCTTGAATATGTTTCTCTTTAACTTTGTATCTAAGCAACTTGAGATCTTGTTTAAGATAGAATTTCGTTCAGATCACCTCTCAATCAATCTACCACATGAAAATTTTGATTTTTAGCTAATTTTTTTCATTTCCAAATCAACCTATGTTGGAACGGCCAGTCATCATTAATGAGGTCCGCTTACATTGGTTGACTGAAATGATCCCAGAAATGGTGAGATTCTTTTTTTTGAAAGACCCAACGCTGCTGGCATTCATATATTAAGCAGGAAGCAACAAAAAGAGCAAATACATGGTGAAGATCCTAGGACCAAGTGGCCTAAAGGAAAATAAAGATTACATTAGCCAATTCCGGTCGGAGGTTCTGCAAAAGGCCGCGATAGGCATTTTGCCCCAGCTTGGCGCCACAGCTGAATAGCACGATGACATGCCGCCACAATGTCACTCCCTAGCGCCTTTTTTGCACGAAAAGTGCAGTTGTTCCGTTCTAGCCATATCTCCTAGAGCACCAAGATGATGATGGACTTGATCCCCTTCCGGCCTTCCCCTGGAGTGGCGGCAATGATTGCTTCGACGATTTGAGTCACCATATTCAGGCAGCTCCATACACTTGGCCTCACAGCCCGGCATCCTGACCATGTCGTCACCTTTTCCCAGACCTCCTTTGTGATCGGGCAGTGCCAGAAGAGGTGAACCTATCACTCTAGGTTTCTGAAACAAAGGTGATAGAAATAGTCGTTGCACCATCCTCGCCTTTGCAACCGATCATTGCACCACAACCTGTTGAGATGCACCAGCCAGGCAAACACTTTTGACTTCCCCGGAGCTCAGGCATCCCAAATCAAGCTTTTGAAACATGATCGCTGCGTCCCCTGGAATTGCGCCTAGTAGGCCGAGGCAGCAGAGTAGCTGCCATCAGTCGTCCAGTTCCATCTAATGGTATCATCGACCTGGGGGTTTAGCATCAGGCGGACACTGGCAATCATCCTCGCCATGGACAGCACGTCTTGCAGCAGAGGGGCGGTGTCCCCGTGCGCCAAGTCTCTGATCCAGGAGTCGTGGACCAAAGCGGCTCTAACCGATCACGATTTCCGCCTTGAGTGCTTGAAAAGCCTGGGGAAAACATCCCTAAGAGGCTGCCCATTGGCCCATGAGCAGGTCCAGAACCCTGCCATTTCTCCATTACCTAATGAGATAGAAGTTGCAGCTGTGAACATGGCCCTGTCCGTGACATCACTGGGTAAGTCCATGCCCAGCCAGGCTCGATCAGGGTTTTTCCATGTGTACCAGAGCCACCGAAGCCGTAGCGCTCGGCCATACTTCTGCAGGTCGAGGATGCCAAGACCGCCATGCTCGATCGGGGTACACACCTTTGCCCAATTAACTTTGCATTTGCCCCTGTGATCATCTCATTGTGCGCCCAAAGGAACTTTCCTCTGGATTTGTCAATCTCTTTTAGAAGCTTCTTCGGCACCCGCAGCGCGGTGAGGGTGAAGGTCGGCCGCGAGGTGAGGACCGCACGGACTAGCACTCGACGTCCGGCAATGGTTAGCAGCTTCGTCTTCCACCCCACCAGCCGAGCTCGGATGCGATCAAGGACGAATTGAAGGTGCACAAGCCTGAGCCTTGCCGGTATAATCGGTAGCCCCAGGTATGTTATCGGGAAGGACTTCATTTGTCCCCCAAAGCTCTGCAAAACCTCGGCCATATTGATGTCCTCATAGCGGATGTGCGTCACAGATGATTTAGCGAGGTTAATCTTGAGACCAGCTGCATCCCCAAAGCCATGCAGAATACCCATGAGGGCCTCAATCTCTTCAGCGATTGGGTTTGCAAAGAGGACAGCGTCGTCCGCATAGAGACTGACACGCAGCTTCAGCTCTCTTCCCGGCAAAGGGTTTATGATGTTTCTCTCTGCTGCAAGCCGAAGCAGGCGATGCAGTGGATCAATTGCTAGAATGAATAGCAACGGTGAGAGGGGGTCCCCCTGGCGCAGCCCTTGTTGGTGCAGCAACTGCACTTCGGGCACCCATTAAGCATGACAACCAAACTGGAGGTCGACAACAGCAGTGCGATCCAATCCCTCCATCTGGCACTGAAGCCCATATTTTGTAGCAGTTCAAGGAGGTACTCCCAAGATACACTATCAAAAGCCCGGGTGATGTCAAGCTTTAATAGGACCGCTGGGGTTTTTCTTCTATGCAGCAGCTTGACACCATTATGCACGTACATGAAGCTATCATGTACGCATTTTGACTTTAAAAAAGCAGTCTGAGCCGAGGAGATGATGTTGTTAATCACCTTGGAGAGCCAGATGGCAAGATTTTTGCAATGAGTTTGGCTATGGACTACACTCGTCGCACCCTCCTTCTTTGGCAGCATAGTCACCAGGGCCGTGTTGAGCTCACTAAAACCCTGCCCCACAAGGCTGTAGAACTGCTGAAAAGCCGCCATAATACCCTATTTTATCAACCGCCAACATGACCTGAAAAATGATACGTCTCCAACGTATCTATAATTTTTGATTGCTCCATGCTATATTATCTACTGTTTTGGACTATATTGGGCTTTATTTTCCACTTTTATATTATTTTTGGGACTAACCTATTAACCGGAGGCCCATCCCAGAATTGCTGTTTTGCCTATTTCAGTGTTTCGGATAAACAAAATATCAAACGGAGTCCAAACGGAATAAAATCTTCGGAAACGTGATTTTCTCATCGAATGTGATCCAGGAGACTTGGACCCTACTGCAAGGGATCAAAGAGGTGGTCACGAGGGTGGGGCGCGCCCCCCCCTAGGGCGCGCCCCCTGCCTCGTGGGCCCCTCGGTGCTCCACCGACGTACTCCTTCCTCCTATATATACACACGTACCCCCAAACGATCAGAACAGGAGCCAAAAACTTAATTCCACCGCCGCAACTTTCTGTATCCATGAGATCCCATCTTGGGGCCTGTTCCAGAGCTCCGCCGGAAGAGGGCCGTCATCACGGAGGGCTTCTACATCATCCTAGCCCCTCCGATGAAGTGTGAGTAGTTTACCTCAGACCTTTGGGTCCATAGTTAGTAGCTAGATGGCTTCTTCTCTCTCTTTGAATCTCAATACAAAGTTCTCCCCCTCTCTTGTGGAGATCTATTCTATGTAATCTTCTTTTTGCGGTGTGTTTGTTGAGACCGATGAATTGTGGGTTTATGATCAAGTCTATCTATGAATAATATTTGAATCTTCTCTGAATTCTTTTATTCATGATTGGTTATCTTTGCAAGTCTCTTCGAATTATCCGTTTGGTTTGGCCAACTAGATTGGTAGTTCTTGCCATGGGAGAAGTGCTTAGCTTTGGGTTCGATCTTGCGGTGTCCTTATCCAGTAACAGAAGGGGCAGCAAGGCACGTATTGTATTGTTAACATCGAGGATAACAAAGATGGGGTTTATCTCATATTGCATGAATTTATCTCTCTACATCATGTCATCTTGCTTAAGGTGTTACTCTGTTTTTAACTTAATACTCTAGATGCATGCTGGATAGCGGTCGATGAGTGGAGTAATAGTAGTAGATGCAGAATTGTTTCGATCTACTTGTCACGGACGTGATGCCTATATACATGATCATGCCTAGATATTCTCATAATTATGCACAATTCTATCAATTGCTCAACAGTAATTTGTTCACCCACCGTAGAATACTTATGCTCTTGAGAGAAGCCACTAGTGAAACCTATGGCCCCCGGTGAAAGTGCAACTATTCCTAGGTGGTTTTGGTAATTCATAACAACATATAGCTCATTGAGCTAATGCTATTCCAAGATGACTATTTCAGGAAAGCTCAATGATTGGCATGGCATGGATGTGAAAGTGGAACCCTCAAAATGCTAAGGACAAAGGATTGGCTCAAGCTCAAAAGCTCAAGACTCTTCATTTTATATTTTAGTGATCCAAGATCACATTGAGTCTTTAGTAAAAGCCAATACTATCAAGGAGGGATGAGGTGTTGCTTAATGAGCCTCTTGCTTCATGTGCTTAGTGATATGCTCCAAAATCCTCAGCTACTTTCCCATATCCACATATGACCTAAACCCTAAGCCAAACTCGGTCCTACCGATTCTTTCTATCCGGCGCCACCGAGTTTCACTTGTCATAAGCCACTGCCAAACCCTAGCAATTCGGTTCTACCGATAGGGATCTCGGTCTCACCGAGATGGGATTGCAAACTCTCTGTTTCCCTTTCATAACTTTTCGGTCTCACCGAAAGAGCGAATCGGTCCCACCAAGATTGCAATGTAAACTCTTTGTTTCCCTTTTGTAACTTTTTGGTCTCACCGAAAGAGCAAATCGGTCCCACCGAGTTTGCCTGACCAACTCTCTGGTTAGCTTATTACCAAACTCGGTCTCACCGAGTTTGTGTAATCGGTCTCACCGAGATTACGTTATGCCCAAACCCTAACCATATCGGTCCTACCGAGTTGCATGTCAGTCCCACCGAAAATCTCTAACGGTCACTAGGTTTACCTTTTCGGTCCGACCGAGTTTGTTGATTCGGTCCCACCGAGATTGGAAAACTGTGTGTAACAGTTGGATTTTGTGTGGAGGCTATATATACCCCTCCACCTCCTCTTCATTCGTGGAGAGAGCCATCAGAACACATACACAATTCCTACTCATATGTTCTAAGAGAGAACCACCTACTCATGTGTTGAGACCAAGATATTCCATTCCTACCATATGAATCTTGATCTCTAGCCTTCCCCAAGTTGCTTTCCACTCAAATCTTCTTTCCACAAAATCCAAATCCTATGAGAGAGAGTTGAGTGTTGGGGAGACTATCATTTGAAGCACAAGAGCAAGGAGTTCATCATCAACACACCATTTGTTACTTCTTGGAGAGTGGTGTCTCCTAGATTGGCTAGGTGTCACTTGGGAGCCTCCGACAAGATTGTGGAGTTGAACCAAGGAGTTTGTAAGGGCAAGGAGATCGCCTACTTCGTGAAGATCTACCGCTAGTGAGGCAAGTCCTTCGTGGGCGATGGCCATGGTGGGATAGACAAGGTTGCTTCTTCGTGGACCCTTCGTGGGTGGTTGCTTCTTCGTGGACCCTTCGTGGGTGGAGCCC
>NC_057809.1:560738180-560738641 GCF_018294505.1 Triticum aestivum | reverse complement strand
GCAACCGTTACCCTTCGTGGGTTGAAGTCTCCATCAACGTGGATATAGGATAGCACCACCTAACCGAACCACGGGAAAAACATCCGTGTCTCCAATTGCGTTTGAATTCTCCAAACCCTTCCCTTTACATTCTTGCAAGTTGCATGCTTTACTTTCTGCTGCCAATATACTCTTTGCATGCTTGCTTGAATTGTGTGATGATTGCTTGACTTGTCCTACAATAGCTAAAAACTGCCAAGAACTAAAATTAGGAAAAGGTTAAGTTTTTATTTTGTCAAGTAGTCTAATCACCCCCCCTCTAGACATACTTTCGATCCTACACCCGGGTCTATTCTCATCATATCAATCTCCATCACTTTTATATTGTTTTGCTATTTACTTTGCCTTTACTTTTTACTTTGCATCTTTATATCAAAAATACCAAAAATATTCTATCTATCAGATCTCACTCTCGTAAGTGA
>NC_057809.1:560717119-560737611 GCF_018294505.1 Triticum aestivum | reverse complement strand
AAGGAAATGATAAGCAGTTTTCAGCAAGGTATTCTCTGCAAGTACTGAAATAAGTGGTAACAGATAGTTTTGTGATAAGATAAATTGTAACGAGCAACAAGTAACAAAAGTAAATAAAGTGCAGCAAGGTGGCCCAATCCTTTTTGTAGCAAAGGACAAGCCGGAACAAACTCTGATAATAGGAAAAGCGCTCCCGAGGACACATGGGAATATCGTCAAGCTAGTTTTCATCATGTTCATATGATTCGCGTTCGATACTTCGATAATTTGATATGTGGGTGGACCGGTGCTTGGGTGCTGTTCTTAGTTGAGGTTGCCATGTGCTTTTATGGTTGGATGCATAAAATCTCAATGCGAAAGAACATCACTTTATATTGCCCCTTGTGATATGAACCTTTAGTATGCAGTCCGTCACTTTTATTACTTCCACATCACAAGATCGTATAAAGCTTATTTCTCCCACACCAATCAATCATACATGTTTAGAGCAATTTTTATTGCTTTGCACCGATGACAACTTACTTGAAGGATCTTACTCAATCCATAGGTAGATATGGTGGACTCTCATGGCAAAACTGGTTTAGGGATTTTGGAAGCACAAGTAGTATTTCTACTTAGTGCTGAGAATTTGGCTAGCATGAGGGGGAAAGGCAGGCTCAACAAGTTAGAGGATCCATGACAACATACTTTATCTCAGATATAATAAAGACATAACTCATTACGTTGTCTTCCTTGTCCAACATCAACTCTTTAGCATGTCATATTTTATTGAGTGCTCCCAATCATAAAAGATGTCAATGATAATGTATCTATACGTGAAAACCTCTCTTTCCGTATTACTTCATATTAATTGCAACAATGACCAAAGCTATGTCTGCCAATTCCCAACAACTTTTAATCATCATACTCTTTCTATGTGAAGTCATTACTCTCAATAAGATCAATATTAACTCTTTGTTTCTTTTTATTATTTTTCTCTTTTCTTTTATTCACCCAAGATCATGGCAAAATAATCAAGCCCTTAACTCAACACTAATCTTTATTATATATACCTCACGGACTCGATTACAAAGAGAGATCATAAAGCAAAACTCAAAGCTAGATCATGCCATAAACTTTATTCTACTAGATCAAGATACTACTAATAGG
The DNA here is from genome assembly GCF_018294505.1 of Triticum aestivum. Lineage (NCBI taxonomy): Eukaryota > Viridiplantae > Streptophyta > Magnoliopsida > Poales > Poaceae > Triticum > Triticum aestivum. Next base: position 560,736,462 of record NC_057809.1, on the reverse strand, counting down.
ATCGAACTAAGAAAAACGGTAAAGATAGGAGTTGTGATGGTGATACGATACCGGGGAACCTCCCCCAAGCTTGGAAGTTGCCAAGGGGAGTGCCCATACCCATGTGATTATATATCCTTCTTTGTTGGTGAAGAAGGTGGAGGTAACGGATAACCGCACATCGAGCGTAAGAGGTCCTCCAGCTTGCGAATAATGCCCTTGAGTGCGACAATATGCTCCTTCAACAAAATATTTTCTTGTGTGAGATACTTGTTTTGTATACGAGCTAACTCAATCATCTTGAAAGCTTCAATCTCAGTTGGGGTAAGAAGGTTATGATCAATTTGAAGGATGTCTTTTGCTGCTGGAGCTTGATCCTCCGTGGCCTTCTTGATCCTTTCATCCTTGTTGACCCTCGTGGGTTCTTCCCTCTTCAGATCTATCTTCATTAGCCAAGCATCATTGTCACCATTGTTGGAGGAGGGAGATGACATGATGCCTAGCCTGGAAAACCCTAACAGAAAATAGCTCGAAACAAGAACAAAGGAGGTTTGCGTGATATGGGAGTCAAAACCTTCGGGAGGTTATATAATGAATTTTTACCGAGCAAAATATGTATCGTGCAAGAAAATGGAGTCTGAAGGGCACACGAGGTGCTCACAAGGTAGGGGTTGCTACTTATTTTTCTATTTTTCTAAATATTCCAAAACGGAGAAATATTGCCTTAAAAATTGTTTTGGAGTCGGTTTACTTACGTACCACATACCTATTCCTTTTCGGAGTCTGAAATGTTCCGGAAAGTGTCCCTTATGTATTCCTCCGGGGTTACGGTTTCAATAATATTGGTTTCAACATTTATGGGATTACCTGAGATATAATGTTTAATTCTTTGACCGTTTACCACCTTTGGATTTGTGCCTTCAAAGTTGTTGATCTTTATGGCGCCAGAACGATAGACCTCTTCGATAACATAGGGGCCTTCCCATTTAGAGAGAAGTTTGCCTGCAAAAAATCTTAAACAAGAGTTGTATAGCAATACATAATCACCTACATTAAACTCACGCTTTTGTATCCTTTTGTCATGCCATCTTTTAACTTTTTCTTTAAACAACTTGGCATTTTCATAAGATTGGGTTCTCCACTCATCAAGTGAGCTAATATCAAATAACCTCTTCTCACCGGCAAGTTTAAAATCATAGTTGAGCTCTTTAATAGCCCAATATGCCTTATGTTCTAGTTCGAGAGGTAAGTGACATGCTTTTCCATAAACCATTTTATACGGAGACATACCCGTAGGATTTTTGTATGCAGTTCTATAAGCCCATAATGCATCATCAAGTTTCTTAGACCAATTCTTTCTAGACCTATTAACAGTCTTTTGCAAAATTAATTTGAGCTCTCTATTGCTCAACTCTACTTGACCACTAGACTGAGGGTGATAAGGAGATGCAATTCTATGATTAACATCATATTTAGCAAGCATTTTACGGAAAGCACCATGAATAAAGTGTGAACCACCATCAGTCATTAAATATCTAGGGACTCCAAACCTTGGAAAAATAACTTCCTTAAGCATTTTAATAGAAGTGTTGTGATCAACACTACTACTTGGAATAGCTTCTACCCACTTAGTAATGTAATCAACAGCAATTAGAATATGTGTGTATCCATTAGAGGAAGGAAAAGGTCCCATATAATCAAAGCCCCAAACATCAAACGGTTCAATAACAAGTGAATAATTCATAGGCATTTCTTGACGTCTACTAATATTACCAATTCTTTGACATTCATCACAAGACAAGACAAACTTACGGGCATCCTTGAAGAGAGTAGGCCAATAAAAACCAGATTGCAATACCTTATGTGCAGTTCTATCTCTAGTGTGGTGTCCTCCATAAGACTCGGAGTGACACTTGCGTAGGATCTGTTCCTGTTCATGCTCAGGTACACAACGTCTAATAACACCATCTACTCCTTCTTTATAAAGATGTGGGTCATCCCAAAAGTAATGTCTCAAGTCATAGAAAACCTTATTCTTTTGCTGGTATGTGAAGCTAGGTGGTATAAACTTAGCAACAATATAATTAGCATAATCAGCATACCATGGAGTACTACGAGAAGTACTTATAACATTTAATTGTTCATCAGGAAAGCTATCATTAATAGGTAGTGGGTCATCAAGAACATTCTCTAACCTAGACAAGTTGTCTGCAACGGGGTTCTCAGCTCCTTTTCTATCAACAATATGCAAATCAAATTCTTGTAGCAAGAGAACCCATCTAATAAGTCTAGGTTTAGCATCTTTCTTTTCCATGAGGTATTTAATAGCAGCATGATTAGTTTGAATAGTTACTTTAGAATCAATAATATCAGGTCTGAACTTATCACAAGCAAATACAACTGCTAAAAGCTCTTTTTTAGTAGTAGCATAATTTCTTTGAGCATTGTCTAGAGTCTTACTAGCATAATGAATAACATTTAATTTCTTATCAACTCTTTGCCCTAGAACAGCACCTATAGCATAATCACTGGCATCACACATAATTTCAAAGGGTAAATTCAAATCAGGTGGCTGAACAATAGGTGCAGAGACTAATGCTTTCTTAAGTATTTCAAATGCTTCTACACAATCATCATCAAAGACAAATGGTATATCTTTTTGCAATAAATTAGTCAGAGGCCGAGAAATTTTTGAGAAGTCCTTAATGAACCTCCTGTAAAATCCAGCGTGACCAAGGAAACTTCTTATACCTTTGATGTCCTTGGGACATGGCATCTTTTCAATAGCATCAACCTTGGCTTTATCAACTTCAATACCTCTTTCAGAAACTTTGTGCCCCAAGACAATACCTTCATTAACCATAAAGTGGCACTTTTCCCAATTCAAGACAAGATTAGTTTCTTCACATCTCTGCAAAACTCGGTCAAGATTGCTCAAGCAATCATCAAAAGAGGAACCGTAGAAGAAAAAATCGTCCATGAAAATCTCACAAATCTTTTCACAAAAGTCAGAGAATATAGCCATCATGCATCTTTGAAAGGTAGCAGGTGCATTACATAAACCAAAAGGCATACATCTATAAGCAAAAGTACCAAAAGGGCATGTAAAAGTAGTCTTTGATTGATCTCTAGCCGACACAGGTATTTGAGAGAAACCAAAATAACCATCTAGAAAGCAATAGTGTGTATGTTTGCATAATCTTTCTAGCATTTGATCAATAAAAGGTAACGGGTAATGATCTTTCTTAGTAGCTTTATTTAATTTGCGGAAATCAATTACCATCCTATAACATATGATAATTCTGTGTGGAATCGATTCATCTTTATCATTAGGAACAACAGTAATACCTCCCTTCTTAGGGACACAATGGACAGGACTTACCCACTCACTATCAGCAACGGGATAGATTATACCTGCCTCCAGAAGCTTTAGTATTTCTTTTCTTACCACTTCTTTCATTTTAGGATTCAGACGTCGTTGAGGATCACGAACTGGTTTGGCATCTGCTTCCAAATTTATTTTATGTTGACATAGAGTGGGACTAATGCCCTTAAGATCATCAAGAGTATATCCAATAGCAACACGATGCTTCTTCAGAGTTTTCAATAATCTTTCTTCTTCATGCTCTGAAAGGTTAGCACTAATAATAACAGGATATATCTTCTTTTCATCAAGGTAAGCATATTTAAGATTATCAGGAAAAGTTTTAATCTCAAACACGGGATCACCCTTGGGTGGAGGAGGATCCCCTAAAATTTCAACAGGAAAATTATGTTGCAGAATAGGTTCCTGTTTAAAGAATACTTCATCTATTTCCCTTCTTTCATTCATGAACATATCATTCTCATGGTCTAGCAAATAGTGTTCTAAAGGATCACTAGGAGGTACGGCAATAGAAGCTAGACCAATAATTTCATCTTTACTAGGTAATTCTTCCTCATGATGTTGTTTACTAAATTTAGAGAAATTAAACTCATGAACCATATCATCCAAGCCAATAGTAACAACATTCTTTGTGCAATCTATGGTAGCATTGACAGTATTTAAGAAGGGTCTACCAAATATAATGGGACAAAAGCTATCTTGTGGGGAACCAAGAACAAGAAAATCAGCAGGATATTTAGTTTTCCCACACAAGACTTAAACATCTCTAACAATTCCAATTGTTGAAATAGTATCTCTATTGGCAAGTTTAATTGTGACATCAATACCTTCTAACTCAGCAGGTGCAATTTCATTCTTAATTTCTTCGTATAAGTCAATAGGTATTACACTAGCACTAGCACCCATATCACATAAGCCATGATAACAATGATCTCCTATTTTAACAGAAATAACAGGCATGCCTACCACAGGTCTATGTTTATCTTTATCACAAGGTTTAGCAATTCTAGCAGTTTCACCTCCGAACTGAATAACATGCCCATCAATATTATCAGACAAGAGATCTTTAACAATAGCAATATTAGGTTCTACTTTAACTTGCTCAGGAGGTGTATAAGTTCTAATATTGCTTTTACGAACAACAGTTGAAGCTTTAGCATGATCCTTTATTCTAACAGGGAAAGGTGGTTTCTCAATATAAGAAGTAGGAACAATAGGATCATTATAAGTGACAGTCTTTTCTTCAACTTTAATAGGTGCAGCTACTTTTACTTCTATGGGAGGATGATATTTAAATCACTTCTCCTTAGGGAGATCAACATAAGAAGCAAAAGATTCACAGAAAGAAGCTACTATCTCAGAGTCAAGTCCAGATTTAGTGCTAAACTTACGGAAAATATCGGTGTCCATAAAAGATTTAACACAATCAAACTTAGGTGTCATACCTGACTCCTTACCTTCGTCGAGGTCCCAATCTTCAGAGTTGCGTTTAATTCTATCCAATAAATTCCATCTGAATTCAATAGTCTTCATCATAAAAGAGCCAACACAAGAAGTATCGAGCATGGTGCGATTGTTTTCAGAAAGTCCAGCATAAATTTTTTTAATGATCATTTCTCTTGAGAGATCATGATTGGGGCATGAATATAACATTGATTTAAGCCTCCCCAAGCTTGAGCGATGCTTTCTCCTTCGTGAGGCCAGAAATTATATATATAATTGCGATCATGATGAACAAGATGCATAGGGTAATACTTTTGATGAAATTCCAACTTCAATCTTTTATAGTCCCATGATTTCATATCATCACATAGCCTATACCATATCAATGCGTCTACCTTCAAAGATAAAGGGAAGACCTTCTTCTTAGCAACATCATCGGGTATACCTGCAAGCTTAAATAGTCCACAAACTTCATCCACATATATTAAGTGCTCATCAGGATGCTTTGTTCCATCTCCTTTAAAAGGGTTAGCTAGCAGTTTTTCCATCATACCCGAAGGAAATTCAAAAGGAGTTTCATTTTCAATAGGTTCAGTAGGTTGAGGAGCAACTCTTTTCTCTACTGGACGGGGTGAAGATACCCCGAACAAGCCCCTGAGAATTACTTTCCATAGTAACAAGTGACAGTAAATTTTAGTACAGTATATAAATTTTTCCTTACCAAATTCCACCTACCAAAGGCGCTACACTCCCCGGCAACGGCGCCAGAAAAGAGTCTTGATGACCCGCAAGTACAGGGGATCTATCATAGTCCTTTCGATAAGTAAGAGTGTCAAACCCAACGAGGAGCAGAAGGAAATGATAAGCGTGTTTCAGCATGGTATTCTCTGCAAGTACTGAAATAAGTGGTAACAGATAGTTTTGTGATAAGATAAATTGTAACGAGCAACAAGTAACAAAAGTAAATAAATTGCAGCAAGGTGGCCCAATCCTTTTTGTAGCAAAGGACAAGCCGGAACAAACTCTTATAATAGGAAAAGCGCTCCCGAGGACACATGGGAATATCGTCAAGCTAGTTTTCATCACGTTCATATGATTCGCGTTTGATACTTTGATAATTTGATATGTGGGTAGACCGGTGCTTGGGTGCTGTTCTTACTTGAACAAGCATCCCACTTATGATTAACCTCTATTGCAAGCATCCGCAACTACAACAAAAGTATTAAGGTAAACCTAACCATAGCATGAAACATGTGGATCCAAATCAGCCCCTTACGAAGCAACGCATAAACTAGGGTTTAAGCTTCTGTCACTCTAGCAACCCATCATCTACTTATTACCTCCCAATGCCTTCCTCTAGGCCCAAATAATGGTGAAGTGTTATGTAGGCGACGTTCACATAACACCACTAGAGGCTAGACAACATACATCTTATCAAAATATCAAACGAATATCAAATTCACATGACTACTAATAGCAAGACTTCTCCCTTGTCCTCAGGAACAAACGTAATTACTCACAAAGCATATTCATGTTCATAATCAGAGGGGTAATAATATGCATATAGGATCTGAACATATGATCTTCCACCAAATAAACCAACTAGCATCAACTACAAGGAGTAATCAACACTACTAGCAAACCTACTGGCACCAATCCCGGACTTTGAGACAAGAATTGGATACAAGAGATGAACTAGGGTTTGGAGATGAGATGGTGCTGGTGAAGATGTTGATGGAGATTGCCCTCTCCCGATGAGAGGAGCATTGGTGATGACGATGGTGATGATTTCCCCCTCCCGGAGGGAAGTATCCCTGGCAGAACAGCTCTGCTGGAGCTCTAGATTGGTTCCGCCAAGGTTCCGCCTCGTGCCGGCGGAGTCTCGTCCCGAAAAGTTCCTTCTGATTTTTTTCTCATCGAAAGACTTCATATAGGAGAAGATGGACGTCGGAGAGCCACCAGGGGGGCCACGAGGTAGGGGGTGCACCCTAGGGGGGGCGGGCGCCCCCACCCTCGTGAGCAGGGTGTGGGCCCCCTGGCCTTCATCTTTGGCGAGGATTTTTATTTATTTATTTTAAGATGTTCCGTGGAGTTTCAGGACTTTTAGAGTTGTGCAAAATAGGTCTCTAATATTTGCTCCTTTTCCAGCCAAGAATTCCAGCTGCCGGCATTCTCCCTCCTTATGTAAGCCTTGTAAAATAAGAGAGAATAGCCATAAGTATTGTGACATAAAGTGAAATAACAGTCCATAATGCAATGAAACAATTCCTTATTTAACACTAACTTAAATTTTGTTTCCCTATTTAACACTAAAAAACTTTTTCTTCCCTATCTAACAACGAATCTAAATTTTATGCCTTTTATAACACTCTCATCCATTTTAAGCATAAATGACACCTAAAAAGACCTTTTTCCCCTCATGTGTTATGTGTGTGTGCGAGGCAGTAACACACACGCAACATCAGTGAGAGAGGGCAGTAGCACACACAGCAGCACATACACACACCCGCAAAAAAGCAGCACATACACAAGCAGCAACAGACACGCACACACACACACAACACCACACACACGTAGCACACTCACTCACAGGCAACACACACACAGAGACACCCATCAGCACACGTAGCAGCAGGGACGCATGCACACATAGGCACGCAACAACACGCGCACACACACATGCACGCACGCAGTAGCACACACAGTAGTAGCAAACACACACACGTACACACAAAGTAGCAAAAAAAACACACACACACAGTAGCACACACATGTGCGCACGCACACAGATGCAACATCACACACATGCGCGCACAAACATACTATAAGAGGGCAAAAGGGTCTTTTCAGGTGTTATTTAGGCTCAAAATGGATAGAAGTGTTATAAAAGGCATAAAATTTAGACTCGTTTTTAGATAGGGAAGAAATTATTTGTCGATGTCAAATAGGGCATAAAATTTAGACACAATGTTAAATAAGGAATTCTCTCTAATGCAATAAATATCGATATAAAAGCATGATGCAAAATGGACGTATAAAATGTTAATGGGCTTTATTTTACACTTTTATATTATTTTTGGGACTAACCTATTAACCAAAGACCCAGTGCAAATTGCTGTTTTTTTGCCTATTTTAGTGTTTCGCAGAAAAGGAATATCGAACGGAGTCCAAGCGGAATGAAACCTTCTGGAGCATGATTTTGGGAACAAAGGTGATCCAGAGGACTTGGAGTGGACGTCAAGCAACCAACGAGGTGTCCACGAGGTAGGGGGCCCGCCCTCCCCCCTCGTGGCTCAACCGACCTACTTCTTCCTCCTATATATGTTCACATACCCCGAAAACATCCAGGAACACCACGAAACCCTATTTCCACCGCCGCAACCTTCTGTACCCAAGAGATCCCATCTTGGGGGCTTTTCCGGAGCTCCGCCGGAGGGGGCATCGATCACGGAGGGCCTCTACATCAACTCCATGGCCCCTCCGATGATGTGTGAGTAGTTTACTTCAGACCTTCGGGTCCATAGCTAGTAGCTAGATGGCTTCTTCTCTCTCTTTGGATCTCAATACAAAGTTCTCCTCGATCTTCTTGGATATCTATTCGATGTAACTCTTTTTGCGGTGTGTTTGTCAAGATCCGATGAATGTGGGTTTATGATCAAGTCTATCTATGAATAATATTTGATTCTTCTCTGAAATCTTTTATGCGTGATTGGTTATCTTTGCAAGTCTCTTCGAATTATCAGTTTGGTTTGCCCTACTAGATTGATCGTTCTTGCAATGAGAGAAGTGCTTAGCTTTGGGTTCAATCTTCCGATGCTCGATCCCAGTGACAGAAAGGGAAACGACACGCATTGTATTACTGCCATCGAGGATAAAAAGATGGGGTTTATATCATATTGCTTGAGTTTATCCCTCTACATCATGTCATCTTACCTAAGGTGTCACTCTGTTCTTATGAACTTAATACTCTAGATGCATGCTGGATAGCGGCTGATGTGTGGAGTAATAGTAGTAGACACAGGCAGGAGTCGGTCTACTTGTCACGGACGAGATGCCTATATGCATGATCATGCCTAGATATTCTCATAATTATTCGCTTTTCTATCAATTGCTCGACAGTAATTTGTTCACCCACCGCAATACTTATGCTATCTTGATAGAAGCCACTAGTGAAACCTATGACCCCCGGGTCTATTTTCCATCATATAAGTTTCGAATCTATTTTACTTTGTAATCTTTACTTTCAATCTATATCATAAAAATACCGAAAATATTGATCTTATCATTATTATCTCTATCAGATCTCACTCTCGTAAGTGACCGTGAAGGGATTGACAACCCCTTTATCGCGTTGGTTGTGAGGTTCTTATTTGTTTGTGTAGGTACAAGGGACTTGCGTGTGGCCTCCTACTGGATTGATACCTTGGTTCTCAAAAACTGAGGGAAATACTTACGCTACTTTGCTGCATCACCCTTTCCTCTTCAAGGGAAAACCAACGCAGCGCTCAAGAGGTAGCAAGAAGAATTTCTGGCGCCGTTGCCAGGGAGTCTACGCACAAGTCAAGACATACCAAGTAACCATCATAAACTCTTATCCCTCGCATTACATTATTTGCCATTTGCCTCTCGTTTTCCTCTCCCCCAATTCACCCTTGCCGTTTTATTCGCCTTTTTCCGTTTGCCTTTTTTTTCGCTTGCTTCTCGTTATGGCCGGCTTGCGCTGACCGTTGAAGATGAGTGGGGTGGCAGTGGCCTCGGCCACTAGGGCATCGAGCTCAGCACGCATGCTGTCGAACGCCGGGGGTGGGGAGAGGATGCAAGCGGCTGATGTCTACTACACAACCTTCTTCTTGTAGACGTTGTTGGGCCTCCAAGTGCAGAGGTTTGTAGGACAGTAGCAAATTTCCCTCAAGTGGATGACCTAAGATTTATCAATCCGTAGGAGGCGTAGGATGAAGATGGTCTCTCTCAAGCAACCCTGCAACCAAATAACAAAGAGTCTCTTGTGTCCCCAACACACCCAATACAATGGTAAATTGTATAGGTGCACTAGTTCGGCGAAGAGATGGTGATACAAGTGGTATATGGATGGTATATAAAGGTTTTTGTAATCTGAAAATATAAAAACAGCAAGGTAACTAATGATAAAAGTGAGCGTAAACGGTATTGCAATGTGTGGAAACAAGGCCTAGGGTTCATACTTTCACTAATGCAAGTTCTCTCAACAATAATAACATAATTGGATCATATAACTATCCCTCAACATGCAACAAAGAGTCACTCCAAAGTCACTAATAGCGAAGAACAAACGAAGATATTATGGTAGGGTACGAAACCACCTCAAAGTTATCCTTTCTGATCGATCTATTCAAGAGTCCGTAGTAAAATAACATGAAGCTATTCTTTCCGTTCAATCTATCATAGAGTTCGTACTAGAATAATACCTTAAGACACAAATCAATCAAAACCCTAATGTCACCTAGATACTCCAATGTCACCTCAAGTATCCCTGGGTATGATTATACGATATGCATCACACAATCTCAGATTCATCTGTTCAAACCAACACAGAGAACTTCAAAGAGTGCCCCAAAGTTTCTACCAGAGAGTCAAGACGAAAACGTGTGCCAACCCCTATGCATAGGTTCATGGGCGAAACCCGAAAGTTGATCACCAAAACATACATCAACTGGATCAATAGAATACCCCATTGTCACCACGGGTATCCCACGCAAGACATACATCAAGTGTTCTCAAATCCTTAAAGACTCAATTCGATAAGATAACTTCAAAGGGAAAACTCAATCCATTACAAGAGAGTAGAAGGGGAGAAACATCATAAGATCCAACTATAATAGCAAAGTTTGCGATACATCAAGATCGTACCACCTCAAGAACGCGCAAGAGAGAGATCAAACACATAGCTACTGGTACATACCCTCAGCCCCGAGGGAGAACTACTCCCTCCTCGTCATGGAGAGCGCCGGGATGATGAAGATGGCCACCGGAGAGGGATTTCCCCCTCCGGCAGGGTGCCGGAACGGGTCTAGATTGGTTTTCGGTGGCTACGGAGGCTTCTGGCGGCGGAACTCCCGATCTATTCTGCTCCACGATGGTTTTAGGGTATATTGGTATATATAGGAGGAAGAAATACGTTAGGGGGGCCACGAGGGGCCCACGAGGGTGGAGGGCGCGCCCCCTGCCTCGTGCCTTCCTCGTTGCTTCCCTTACGTACACCCCAAATCTTCTGGATTGCTTCTGTTCCAAAAATAAGTTCCGTGAAGTTTCAGGTCAATTGGACTCCGTTTGATTTTCCTTTTCTGTGATACTCTAAAACAAGGAAAAAACAAAAACTGGCACTGGGCTCTAGGTTAATAGGTTAGTCCAAAAAATCATATAAAATAGCATATAAATGCATATAAAACATCCAAGGTTGATAATATAATAGCATGAAACAATCAAAAATTATAGATACGTTGGAGACGTATCAGCGGCCCCCGCGAAGAAGGCGGCGATCGGGTCGTCCTCGCCCAGGCGCGTCGCCGTAGCAGGGAGCAGCGGTAGCGGGGCATGCAGCAGAGGCGCCGGAGCCGCGGGGGACTTGTCCGCGTGGCGGGTCGAAGCCTGACGACCATGCGAGCTCTCTGTCAGGCGCGGGGCGAACGGCGAGCAGCTGCGGCGCCTGCACGAGGAGCCCCTTTGCGACGCCTCCCGGCCCGAGCGCCCGAGGCCCGGGAGCGTGTCCCGCTAGGACCTGCGCCCACCACGGCCGTCCTCGTCATCATCTCGCCTTGGACCGCCACGGGGCAGGCCTCGGCAGCCGGAGTCCACCACCGGGGCCAGCTGCTTGTCCTTCTTTGGGTCTCGCTGGCCATCTTCCACGTGCTTGCTCCAGGTGTCGGGGTACACGCTGGGCATGGGGCGGTCGTTGTCATCGTCCGAGTCGGAGGGGATGCCGCTCTACACCGAGGCAGGAGAGCGCGGCGGGTACGGCATCCAGTCTTCCACCAGATCAACGTGGATCAGCAAGTCGTGGCGCGGGGCTGTGGGCGGCAGGGGCACAACGCGACCTGGCGGGGAGTGGCCGAGCATCTCTTCGACACGGCCGGCGCCCCGTTGCAGGACCTAGAACGTGTGCTTCGTCAGGATCAGGGCAGCATCCCACACTCACACCCAGTAGGCGAAGGTCTTTGTGGTCACGCTCATAGGTGCAGCTGTCCAGCCGGTCGACGCGGCAACCCAGCGCCTCCTCGACGCCCTCGAGCGACCAGAACTGTTGCGGCAGGTTCTCGATGACGATTCACACATGGTGGTAGAACTGCTGGATGGCCGCGTGGTCGTCTTCGTGCCAGCGCCTGATGAAGAACTTGACCCCATCAACGGTGATGGAGCCAAGCCTGAGAACGTCGTCGTGGTGCACCGGGAGGTTGAAGATGATGAAGTAGTCCTCCGGGTGGTGGCGCGTGATGCGCAGCTGGTGCGGCGGGATGCACAACTGGGACTCCAGGACCAGCCCAACCGCCATGGGGCTCGTACCACGCGCTCCAGCGTAGCCCGCCATGGTGAGCGTGATGGCGAGGCGACGAAGCATGGAGACCGCATGCTCGAGCGCAGGCGAGGAGATGACCACCTTGCAGCTGTCTCTCGAGCGGGTGAGGGCTCGGTGGGGCGCTCCATGGCGGGGGCGGGCGGGGCGGGTGGCATCTGGGCAGACGGCAACATGGGGAAGCGGATCTGCTCTCTCACCGGCACCCTGGCGGGGGCCGGACCGAGCCGGTTCTTTGTAGGGCCGCCAAAGGATGAAGTGCGAGGATTCTGCGGGCACTCTCTGCAGTAATGACCCGGACGTCTGCAGATGATGCAGCAGAGAGGATCACGACAATCTTTCCTACGGTGGAGCTCACTGAGGCATTTGAAACACTTGCCTTTGAAGCGACTTAAGAAGGCAGTGCGGCCGGGGTTCGCATTGAAGCCGGAACACCGGTCCGGATGGGGTGCCTGCCGCTACCTCCCATTGTCTAGCGGCTCCCCGCGCGGCCTCCGGTTTCCTCGGGACGAGACCTCCATCCAGCCTCTGACTACCTCTGCGGGAGAGGCATTAAGGCTCTGGTCAGGCACCACAATGATGGATTTAAGCCGCCGCCGGTCCGTGGGGGGCACTGCATCCAAGCCAGCGAGAACTGGGGATGTGACCCGACCTGATCCCCCGCCGCGGGGCGACGCGCGTGGCGGAGAAGCCGGAGCCAGACGAGACAGGGCACGACCCGAGCATTCACCATGGAGTAGCAGGCGTGGCGGGGAAACCATATCTGAGGGATATCGAGACCGCGGCGGATCTGGAGCAACAAACGAACCAAGGGGCGCAGGAGGGGAGCATGGGCACTACCGCTGTAGCTGGAACGGGAGGAGCGCGGTCGGCCCATACCGGAGGAAGAGCCACTGCCCGGAGTGGACAGGGGCTGGAGCTGGTGGCCGCCGTGGCCGAAGTGGCCAGGGGCGCAGGCGGAGCGAGGGCTAGGAGCGACGCACAATTGCCAACAAGTTAATTTTGAAACTATTCAGTGGGACTGAGATTGGTTGACTATCAACAAACTATTAACATGATGTAACCAATCCAACCGTTTGTATTCCTAAAAAGCAGACCATTTGTCTCCTTTTCAATTGTTTGGATTGTTTACCACATGTCTCATGTGGTAAACATTTGTATCCTGTTAAAGTCCGACAGACTGAATATTCATTGGGACTTGGCACAATACAAAAAAGCCACAAATATCTTTCCATTCGACGATGTTGTAAAGGCGTAGGTACTGTCCGGCTAAAAGCGTCTCCCCTAGCCAAGCAACATGTTTTATATTATATGGACCAAGTTGAAGTAATACATGAGATTTGCCAGAGAAAGAGTGAATTAATACACGAAACAAACAGATGATGGGAGACTAACCTAGCTAAAGAATACACCTACCTGCTGACCTGCAAGGCTGCAAGCAAGACTGCTATCACCAAACCATGCCTAGCTACCTGACTGAGGGCCAGCTAAGCTAACAAGGTACTAGTATCACACAGATAAACACAATACGTCCATCAGTACCTAACGACGTGCAGCTCGATCGACAGACAGATCATCTCAACTAATCTTTGGTGCCGGAGGAGGAGAAGCAGCCGCAGAGGGAGGTCCCACATGCTCTTCTTCACCCCGTTGTGGTCAGCCATCCTTCTTCTTCAGCCCGTTGTGGTTAGCAAACGAAAAAAAGAAAATACAACATGTTATATATTTTTTCAAATAGAGAGATAACCTTAAATTATTGTGACAGTTATATGTTCCAAACATGAATTAAGGTAATAAAAATAAAGAGGCTCAATATGCCAGCCACACAAAGGACAATAGACAAGACACAAGGAATATGAAGCCAACAGACAAGACACAAGAAATGTATCACATATCTTATTAGTAGGTAGCCACCCATACCGGTTCAATGAATCCCAACTCCCAAGTGACCATCTCCCACAGGTTGCACTAATAAACCACATAAGTTGAACCCTTTTTCTGGAAAATAAAGGACCACATATCATTGCGAAAATAAGTTGCAATTTTTTTAAAACTTTCTAACTGTTAAACACACAATTATTGCGATAAATCAGTATAGTTCATAGTAGAACGAGATCTTTTACTGTACCCCGAAATGAATATGCACCATTTGTTTTCCTTAATCCAACGGTTTGCGCGATGTGGTACTCCAGCATCAGTCCCACGGAGTACTAACCCGGAAACAGGTGGAGTACCTCCGTTTGAGGGGCAAAAGGGTAATCCCCGTGAGTATATCAGTATTTTCTTATTCTTTTTTTCTCCTGGCTGGAAACAAAAGACCTAACCTAAACACATTGCCCTAACCCATTCATAGCCTTCCCGCTCGTCCCCTACTCCTCCATCTCCACTCGTCATCGGCGCGGCGTGCGCCTCGCCTCCTCCTCCGGCGGCAGCGTCTCCGGCAGCGGCCACGACAACCATAGTTGGCGAGGCACATGCCTCTTCCTCTACATCCGGTGCCGTCCCCCCCCCCCCTTGACTACATGGCTAAAGGCATGGCGCGGATCGGCGCCCAGGGCAGCCGGCGTTGGCGAGGCGCACTACTCCTGGCTCGTGCCCTACCCCTCCATCTCCGCTCGTCGAGCAGCTGCTGGCTCCGGGGCGTGTCCCGCATGCTGGTAGTAGAGCCGGCCTAAGAGGGAATTTGGGATCCGGCTTGCCTACTCCCTCCCCATGCTCCCATCCGTGCTCCCACTTCATCCTACGGTTGTCTTTTTTCCTCTTTTCTTTCTAATCTAATCATCTCCCCCTGATTTTAAGGGGGTGGGGCCGGACCTTATTTTCTTCCAATCAAATCAGGCCACGTACGCGGGAGCACGGATGGGCACACGCCGGGGGAGCAGGCAAGTCTCGTCCGGGGATTTGTACTGTACCCAAACGGGGGTTTTCTGTCAAGATGACGGCTGAATATGCCGTACGATCAGCGAGCCCTTCCCATTATATCTATGTTACTTGCTTTTGCTTTTCTCTATATTGGTTCAGGACATATATATGAAATTTCCCCCTCCGTTATAACCTTCTATGTAACCATACAAAGTATGGAGAAGAGAAAATTTTGCAGTGAAGGAGTGCATGACCAACTGACAAACTGTTCCTGGATCAAATCAGTTACTCCATAATAGATTATGATGTTGAGTTCACGGAAAGATACCATGTGAAACAATTTTCTCTAACAAGAACTTCTGGCAATATATCAAAATATGTTTTGTCCATCATTTTGTAGTTCTATTGGATATGTGTCCATCCTTTTCGAATTTATGTTCTTATTCCATCCTACATGGCCTAGCTTTAATTATACCAAAAGTTTGGGTAATTATGATTATTGGAAACCAGAAAGAGGAGTCGCATTGTTCCTTGTACATGATAGATCTACATGTCTTAGCTTAATAAAGAAGAGTTGCATTGTTCCTTGTACATGATCGATCTACATGTCCTAGCTTGATTAAAAAAGAGTCGCGTTATTCCTAGTACAAAAAATGATGCTAGTCATTTTGTGGCAAATTTTGGAAGATCACAATGCCGAACTATTCTGTGCGCGCAGATGCAAGAAATTCAGGAAGTTGGGCAAAGTAGGGTTGTTCTGGAGGCTATCACTATTGCGCATCGCTGTCCAGGCCAAAATCTTGTCAGACTATGCGTGGACATAAGCAACCTTGAAGCATGCTACCTTCTTGGAAATTGTAAGAATAATTAGTACAATTATTAATCATGTTCCCTTTCTTTCCTTTGTGCTTAGCGAATGTGACTGATTGATCTTTCTATTGTTTTTGGTGTGTCAATAGATCCGGTTGTATTTCCTAGGAGCCGGGAGGCAGGAGCAACGCCGGTGATGACCGCGACGGTGGGTGAGACCGCTGGGAGTCAATCCACTCCCTGGGCGTCGTTCAATTCATCGGCATTGGTGCCACCAAGGACGATCACAATAGATGATATTTTTCCTTTGTTTTTTTTCTGGTGGTAGTGGATTGTTTGCTCCTTGATGCGTGGATTTTCAAGTGTAGGCTGTTGATGAGGAAACAAAGTTGGTGGAAATATCAACGTTGGACAAAATAATAGAAACATTAAGCGCAGAATGTGCTGTACCTAAATTATTTGCGTGGAAACATAGGGAATGTGCTAAATTACTGAAGGGTGAGAGCCATAGGAAAAGGGATCGGGTGAAGAAAGAACATGAGAGATGGGTGTCTGGCTCCTGAGATCGATTGACTATCATCAAACTATTACTAACATGATGTAATCAATCCAACCGTTTGTATTCTTAAAAAAGAGACCATTTGTCTCTTTTTTAATATATTTTTTGAATTGTCTGGATTGCTTACCACATGTTTCACATGGTAACCATTAGTCTCAAGTTAAAGCCGACGGACTGAATATTCAGTGGGACTTGGCACAATACCAAAGAATCACAAAAATCTTTCCATTCGACGATATTGAAAAGGCGCAGGTACTGTCTGGCTAGAGGCGTCTCCCCTAGCCAAGCAACATGTTTTACATTATATGGACCGAGTTGAAGTAATACATGAGATTTGCCAGAAAGAGTGAACTTATACACGAGACAAACAGAAGATGAGAAGATTTAACCTACTAGCTAAACAACACACCTACCTGCTAATCAACAGGAAACACACAGTTGCATCACCAAACCATGCCTAGCTACCTGACTGACGGCCAGCTAAGCTAACAATGTACATATACTCCTTCCGTCCGGAAATACTTGTCATTGAAATGGATGTATCTATATGTATTTTAGTTCTAGATACATCCATTTTGATGACAAGTATTTCCGAACGGAGGGAGTACATCACACAGACAAACACAACATGTCCATCAGTACCAAACGTCGTGCAGCTCGATCGACCGATCTCAATCAATCCTTGGTGCCGGAGGAGGATAAGCAGCCGCAGAAGAAGTCCCACATGCTCTTCTTCACCCCGTTGTGGTCAGCCATCCTTCTTCTCCCTAAAACGGTGGAGCTCGACCTCGATGGTCTAAGTGGCAAGTGTTTGAAAGCTAGCTAAAACTAAGCAAGGAGCAAGAGAAGTTCTTCTTTTTGACGGGAAGGTGCAAGAGAAGTTGTGGTTTTGGTGCCCCTGCATCCAACGGGCCCTGTATTTATAACAGCACAAACTGGCGTCTCGATCGGTGTCTCACACCTGCAAGCAGAGGACAGAGTTAACCGAAAATGGAAGCGCATCTACGGAGACCACGAAGGCTCGCGCGGTGACTGACTTGACAATGTGTGGAACAGTGGAAGTGGAACGGGTCCTCGCTTCCAACGGCAAATTTGACAATTTTGACTTATGAATAAAATCATTTCACAAAATGAACTATCCTTAAATTTTTTCACTCAAATGATCTTTTTGAGTGGCGCCCGACACGAATGCGCCACACTACACTGTGCAGCGACCGACTGACAGGCATTGCACGCCTAGCCAGGATCGCATCCGTGTGATCCGAAAATTACTAAGTCAGTGCAACGCCTAAGAGCTAGGCGCCACACTACACAGTGCAACACCTAGCTTCTAGGCGTTGCACTAGTGGTTGCTTCATTTTATAGTGCAACCACTAGGTGCTAGGCGCTACACTGTATGGTATGGCGCCTAGCTCTTAGGCTCTGCACATTGACTTATTAATTTTTAGGCAGTTCAGGGTGCGACACTGGTTAGGCATGTAGCGCCTGTTAGTCAGGCGTTGCACAGTGTAGTGTGGAGCCTTCATGTCAAGCGTCACTCAAAAATATCAGTTGCGTGATTTTTTTAAAGCAGTTTATTTTGTGAAATGATTTCATCCACAGGTTAAAATTATCAAATTTGCCGCTTCCAACTGGGGCGACGACTTAAAAATTAAAGTGGGAACTGATTCCTAGCGTCCCGTGTGACTGTGTTAGTATGATCACTCACTCGAGTCTCAAGTAGGCACTGTGAATCTTGAAGTCGTTCTGACTTGTAACCTTAGTTAATTTTATGCCCTTTAATGGATTGTGCGCAGCACGCTTTTAGATAAAGCAATTTGGTGGTAGCTTTTTTAATCTTATTCTCCTTTTGCATGATACGCATATACTGGGACTCGCTTCTCAATGATCAAAAAGAAAAGATGGCGAATAATCCGCAGTGATCTGCTAGCCTTTGAACACCACGGTCATCTTGTCGCCATAACTATATTCGGCCTAATTAAGCAAGCTTTTCTACGGCTCAGCAACTAAATAATCAAGCAAGCTTGGTTATGAATCAATTTCACATTCTCGAAACTGTTTATGTTGGAAATATGCCCTAGAGACAATAATAAATTAGTTATTATTATATTATATTTCATTGTTCATTATAATCGTTTATTATCCATGCTAGAATTGTATTGATAGGAAACTCAGATACATGTGTGGATACATAGACAACACCATGTCCCTAGTAAGCCTCTAGTTGACTAGCTCGTTGATCAATAGATGGTTACGGTTTCCTGACCATGGACATTGGATGTCGTTGATAATGGGATCACATCATTAGGAGAATGATGTGATGGACAAGACCCAATCCTAAGCCTAGCACAAAGATCGTGTAGTTCGTATGCTAAAGCTTTTCTAATGTCAAGTATCATTTCCTTAGACCATGAGATTGTGCAACTCCCGGATACCGTAGGAATGCTTTGGGTGTACCAAACGTCACAACGTAACTGGGTGGCTATAAAGATTCAGTACAGGTATCTCCGAAAGTGTCTGTTGGGTTGGCACGAATCGAGACTGGGATTTGTCACTCCGTGTAAACGGAGAGGTATCTTCGGGCCCACTCGGTAGGACATCATCATAATGTGCACAATGTGATCAAGGAGTTGATCACGGGATGATGTGTTACGGAACGAGTAAAGATACTTGCCGGTAACGAGATTGAACAAGGTATCGGGGTACCGACGATCGAATCTCGGGCAAGTATCGTACCGATGGACAAAGGGAATTGTATA
>NC_057809.1:560697834-560716847 GCF_018294505.1 Triticum aestivum | reverse complement strand
CCTCAGATTGGACCTGAGGGGGCCGGCCCCCCCTCTCCCTTGCCCCTATATATATGTGGAGATTAGGAGGGCAGCCGCACCCAAGTTCTGGCGCAGCCCTCCCCCTCTCCCAAGTCCTCCTCTTCTCCTACGGTGCTTGGCGAAGCCCTACAGGATTACCACGCTCCTCCTTCACCATCATGCCGTCGTGCTGCTGCTGGATGGAGTCTTCCCCTACCTCTCCTTCTCCCCTTGCTGGATCAAGGCGTAGGAGACGTCACCGGGCTGTACGTGTGTTGAACGCGGAGGTGCCGTCCGTTCAGCACTAGGATCATCGGTGATTTGGATCACGACGAGTACAACTCCATCAACCCCGTTCACTTGAACGCTTCTGCTTAGCGATCTACAAGGGTATGTAGATGCACTCCCCTTCCCCTCGTTTCTAGATTACTCCATAGATTTATCTTGGTGATGCGTAGAAAATTTTAAATTTCTGCTACGTTCCCCAATCGTGGCATCATGAGCTAGGTCTATGCGTAGTTTCTATGCACGAGTAGAACACAAAGCAGTTGTGGGCGTTGATTTTGTCAATTTACTTGCTGTTACTAGTCTTATCTTGATTCGGCGGCATCGTGGGACGAAGCGGCCCGGACCGACCTTACACGTACTCTTACGTGAGACTGGTTCCACCGACTGACATGCACTAGTTGCATAAGGTGGCTAGCGGGTGTCTGTCTCTCCCACTTTAGTCGGATCGGATTCGACGAAAAGGGTCCTTATGAAGGGTAAATAGAAATTGGCATATCACGTTGTGGTTTTGGCGTAAGTAAGAAACGTTCTTGCTAGAAACCTATAGCAGCCACGTAAAAACTTGCAACAACAATTAGAGGACGTCTAACTTGTTTTTGCAGCATATGCCTTGTGATGTGATATGGCCAAAAGGATGTGATGAATGATATATGTGATGTATGAGATTGATCATGTTCTTGTAACAGGAATCACGCCTTGCATGTCGATGAGTATGACAACCTGCAGGAGCCATAGGAGTTGTCTTAATTTATTTATGACCTGCGTGTCAACATAAACGTCATGTAATTACTTTACTTTATTACTAAAGCGTTAGCCATAGTAGTAGAAGTAATAGATGGCGAGACAACTTCAAGAAGACACGATGATGGAGATCATGGTGTCATGCCGGTGACAACGATGATCATGGAGCCCCGAAGATGGAGATCAAAAGGATCAAAATGATATTGGCCATATCATGTCACTATTTGATTGCATGTGATGTTTATCATGTTTTACATATTATTTGCTTAGAACGACAGTAGCTTAAATAAGATGACCCCTCACTAAAATTTCAAGAAAGTGTTCCCCCTAACTGTGCACCATTGCGAAGGTTTGTCGTTTCGAAGCACCACGTGATGATCGGGTGTGATAGATTCTAACATTCGAATACAACGGGTGTAAGCCAGATTTACACACGCAATACACTTAGGTTGACTTGACGAGCCTAGCATGTACAGACATGGCCTCGGAACACGGAAGACTGAAAGGTCGAACATGAGTCATATAGAAGATACGATCAACATGAGATGTTCACCGTTGATGACTAGTCCGTCTCACATGATGATCGGACACGGCCTAGTCGATTCGGATCATGTTTCACTTAGATGACTAGAGGGATGTCTATTTGAGTGGGAGTTCATTAAATAATTTGATTAGATGAACTCAATTATCATGAACATAGTCTAAATTGTCTTTGCAAATATGTTGTAGATAAATAGCTCACGTTGTAGCTCCCTGTTTCAATACGTTCCTAGAGAAAGATTAAGTTGAAAGATATTGTAAGCAATGATGCGGACTAGGTCCGTAGTCCGAGGAGTGTCCTCACTGCTACACAGAAGGCTTATGTCTTTGATGCACCGCTTGATGTGCAAACCCCTACAACGTCGTCTGTGGATGTTGTGAACACCTGACAGACACATCCTGATGACTACTTGATAGTTTAGTGCACCATACTTTACGGCTTAGAATCGGGATTCCAATGAAGTTTTGAACGCCATAAGACATATGAGATGTTCCATGAGCTAAAATTGGGATTTCAGGCTCATGCCCGTGTTGAGAGGTGTGAGACCTCTGACAAGTTCTTTAGCCAACAAGATGGAGGAGAATAGCTCAGCTAGTGAGCATGTGCTCAGAATGTCTAGGTGCTACAATCACTTAAATCAAGTGGGAGTTAAACTTCCAGATAAGATAGTGATTGATAGAGTTCTCTAGCCACTATCACTAAGATGCTAGATCTTTGTGATGAACTATGACATGCAAGGGATGGAGTTGATCCCGGAGCTGTTCGCGATGCTTAAGACCGTAAAAGGTAGAAATCAAGAAGGAGCATCAAGTGTCGATGCTTTAACAAGACCACTGGTTTCAAGAAGGGCAAGGGCTAGAAGGGAAACTTCATGGATGGCAAACCAGTTGCCGCTCCAGTAAAGGAACCCAAGGTTGAACCGAAACCCGAGACTAAGTGCTTCTATTGTAAGGGGAACGGTCACTGGTAGCGGAATTACCCCAAATGCATGGTAGATAAGAAGGCTGGCAACTTCAACAAAGTATATACGTGTTATTAATGTGTACCTCGCTAGTACTCCTGGTAGCACCTGGGTATTGGATACCGGTTCAGTTGCTATTACTGGTGACTTGAAGCAAAAGCTACGGACTAAACGGAGACTGGCTAAGGGCGAGGTGACGATGTGTGTTGGAAGTGTTTCCAAAGTTGATGAGATCACCATCGCACGCTCCATCTGCCTTCGGGATTAGTATTGAACCTAGATAAATGTTATCAGGTGTCTACGTTGAGCATGAATATGATTAGATCATGTTCATTGCAATACGGTCATTCATTTAAGTTAGAGAATAATGGTTATTCTGTTTACATGAATGATACCTTTCATGGTCATGCACCCTATGTGAATGGTTCATTGAATCTCGGTCGTGGTAATACACATGTTCACGCCAAAAGATGTAGAGTTAATAATGATAGTACCACTTTCTCGTGGCACTGCCGCTTAGGTCATATTGGCGTAAGATGCATGAAGAAACTCCATGTCGATGGATGTTTGGAGTCACTTGATTTTGAATCGCTTGACACATGCGAGCCATGCCTCATGGGCAGGATGACTAAGACCCCGCTTTCAGGTACAATGAAATGGGCAAGTGACTTGTTGGAAATCATACATGCTGAGGCGTGTGATCCAATGAGAATTGAAGCGTGCGGTGGATATCGCTATTTTCTCATCTTCACTGACGATTTGAGTAGATATAGGTATATTTACTTAATGAAGCACAAGTCTGCAACGTTTGAAAAGTTCAAGCGATTTCAGAGTGAAGTTAAGAATCATCATAACAACAAGATCAAATTCCTACGATCTGATCAATGAGAATATCTGAGTTATGAGTTTGGCAAACACTTAAGACATTGTGGAATTGTTTCACAGTTGAAGCCACCTGGAACACCACTGGGTTATGGTGTGTTCGGACGTCGTAATCGAACCTTATAAGATATGGTGCGATCTATGGTGTCTCTTATCAATCTATCGTTTTCATTTTGAGGTTATGCGTTAGAGACACCTACATTCACTTTAGATAGGACACCATCGAAGTCCGTTGAGACGGCGTCGTATGAACATTGGTTTGGCAAGAAACCAAAGTTGTCGTTTCATAATGTTTGGGGCTGCGACGCTTAAGGCTTCAGCCGGAGAAGCTCGAACCCAAAGCGGACAAACACATCTTCATAGGACACCCAAAGGTGATAGTAGGGTATACCTTCTATCTCAGATTCGAGGGCAAATTGTTTGTCGCTAAGTATGGGTCCTTTCTCGAGAAGGAGTTTCTCTCGAAAGAATTGAGTGGGAGGAAGATAGAACTTGATGATGAGGTTGTTGAACCTTTACTTCAACCAGAGAGTGATGCAACACAGAAAGATGTTTTCTATGGCGCCTACGTCTGTTGAATAGGAAGTTAATGATAGTGATCATGAAGCTTCGGATCAAGTTGCTATCGAACCTCGTAGGTCGACAAGGATATGTACTACTCCTAAGTGGTACGGTAATCCTGTCTTAGATATCATGTTGTTAGACAACAATGAACCTACGAGCTATGGAGAAGCGATGGTGGGCCCGTATTCCAACAAATGGTTAGAAGCCATGAAATCCGAGATAGGATCCATATATCAGAACAAAGTATGAACTTTGGTGGACTTGCCCGATGATCGGCAAGCCATTGAGATAAATGGATCTTTAAGAAGAAGACGGACGTGGGCGGTAATGTTACCGTCTATGAAGCTCGACTTGTGGGAAAGAGTATTTTCACAAGTTCAAGGAGTTGATTGCGATGAGAATTTCTCACCCGTAGCGATGCTTAAGTCCGTCGGAATCATGATAGAATTAGCTGTATTTTTCAATTATGAAATCTTACAGATGGATGTCAAAACAAGTTTTCTTACCAGTTTTCGTAAGAAAAGTTGTATGTGATACAATAAAAGGTTTTGTCGATCCTAAGGATGCTAAAAGGTATGCTGGCTCCAGCAATCCTTCTATGGACTAGAGCAAGCATCTCAGAATCGGAATATATGTTTTGATGGAGTGATCAAAGCTTTTAGGTTTATACAATGTTTTCTAGAAACTTGTATTTACAAGAAAGTGAGTGGGAGCACTACAACATTTCTGATAAGTATATGTGGATGACATATTGTTGATCCGAAATAATGTAGAATTTCTGGAAAGCATAAACGGTTGTTTGAAGAGTGTTTTTCAAAGGAAGACCTCGATAAAGCTGCTTACATATTGGGCATTAAGATCTATAGAGATGGATCAAGACGCCTGATGGTACTTTCAAAGAATGCACACCTTGACATGTTTTTGAAGGAGTTCAAAATAGATCAGTCAAAGAAGGGTTTCTTACCTGAGTTGTAAGGTGTGAAGTTGAGTAAGACTCAAAGATTGACCACGGCATAAGAAGGAGAAAGGACGAAGGTCGTCCCCTATGCTTTTGTCATAGGCTCTATACGGTATGCCATGCTGAAGTACCGTACCTGATGTGTGCCTTGCCACATGTCTGGCAGGAGGGTACAAAGGTGATCTAGGAGTAGATCACCAGATAGCGGTCAAAATTATCCTTAGAGGAATAAGGAAATGTTTCTCGGTTATGGAGGTGATAAAGAGTTCGACATAAAGAGTTACGTCGATGCAAGCTTAACACCTATCCGGATAGCTCTGAGTAGAGATACCGGATACGTATAATGGAGCAACAATTTGGAATAGCTCCAAGTGGAACATGGCAGCAACATCTACGATATAAAGTTTTGCGAAATACATAGGGATCTGAATATGGCAAGACCCGTTGACTACAACATCTCTCACAAGCATAACATGATCAAACCCAGAACTCTTTGAGTGTGTATCACATAGTGATGTGAACTAGATCATTGAGTCTAGTAGACTCTTGGATGTTGGTCACATGGCGATGTGACCTATGAGTGTTAATCACATGGCGATGTGAACTAGATTATTGACTCTAGTGCAAGTGGGAGACTGTTGGAAATATGCCCTAGAGGCAATAATAAATTAGTTATTATTATATTATATTTCATTGTTCATGATAATCATTTATTATCCATGCTAGAATTGTATTGATAGGAAACTCAGATACATGTGTGGATACATAGACAACACCATGTCCCTAGTAAGCCTCTAGTTGACTAGCTCGTTGGTCAATAGATGGTTACGGTTTCCTGACCATGGACATTAGATGTCGTTGATAACGGGATCACATCATTAGGAGAATGATGTGATGGACAAGACCCAATCCTAAGCCTAGCACAAAGATCGTGTAGTTCGTATGCTAAAGCTTTTCTAATGTCAAGTATCATTTCCTTAGACCATGAGATTGTGCAACTCCCGGATACCGTAGGAATGCTTTGGGTGTACCAAACGTCACAACGTAACTGGGTGGCTATAAAGGTTCACTACAGGTATCTCCGAAAGTGTCTGTTGGGTTGGCACGAATCGAGACTGGGATTTGTCACTCCCAGTTACGTTGAGTTATATTTGGGCCCACTCGATAGTGAAAGAACATGCGATGCCCCCATGTTTGGTTTTGGTAATTGATGACAATCTCTATGGACTAATGGTTGCCTTGAGTTATATTTGAAGGTTTTGTCCATAGGCTTTTCTTGGAGTACATGTGTTGGTTTCAAGGAGAGTTTGTGTCGACCAAGGTGCTATTCAAGGAATTACCTAAAGATTGGTCTTGTGAGAGGTCGATCAAGACTAAGTTAAAGAGTGAATCAAGTTGATCAACCCACAAAGCGTAGAAGATGTACCGAGAGGGATCAAGTGATCCCATGGTATGGTAAGAATTGTCAATTACACTTTGTGTACTAACCCATGGTCTTTGTGAGGGTTCTTTGTGGGGTTAGGTTGCGGTGTGCAAGTTCAAGTGGAGCACAACGAAGAGATCAAATGCTTGAAGCTTGCTGTCCTTTGTGGTGACAATGGACCTATGAAGATGTGCGGAAGAGTAGCTCACCCATAGTAGAGTATGGGGGAGCAATCAACTAGTCTTCATCGAGTCAACACAATCAAGAAAGGTTGCGTTGTGCAAGTTCAAGTGGAGCATCACGAAGAGATCAAATGCTTGAAGCTTGCCGTCCTTTGTGGTGACAATGGACTTGTGAAGATGTGCGGAAGAAAGGCTCACCCATAGTGGAGTATGGGGGAGCAATCAACTAGTCTTCATCGAGCCAACACAATCAAGAAAGGTGGTCCAATTTGAGGAAGTCAAGATCGTCATCATCTAGCTCAAGTGGACCATGTGCAAGGCAAAGGTTTGCCCTTGATAGGTTTTCTATTTTACCGGTCTCATGATGGTAGTTGGGAGACCGGGTTATAGGATCGATTGCCGTACTATCAAGGGGGGCTCTCGATAAGTAGCTTGATCGTATCGTTTGTACAGAGCTCAAACCATTGCATCCTTGCATCATCTTTCTTGGTTCTTGTTTGGTTCTCTTTGTGAGTCTTAGAGCTTACGGTCATCTTGTTGACAAGCTTGAGTTCATCGAAAACGGAGTTCGCTTGCACCTTCTATGATGTTTTGATGCTACTCGTCGTCTTGTTTCCAACAAGCTTGAGTTTGCTCAATTCGGAGCTCATATGCAAAAGTTATGGCAGTTCTGATTTTCTTGAGTGTGGTTTTTGTCAGGGTCCCAGCGGTAGTACCGTCGTACCCAGCGGTAGTACCACTGAGGAGTCACAAGCGGCAGTACCGCTCCGCAGCGGTAGTACCGGCGGTGACTCCGCAGCAGTACTACCGTTGTCTTACCAGGTCCCTACCGCGTCGATTCGAGGGGTCTTTTTCTGTGTCGGATTGTGCGGTACCTCGCTGCGGCAGTAGTGCTGCAGTACCGCCCTTCCTCCGCGGTAGTACTACCCGATTCCCTCTTTCCCTTTACCCTTCGTTCTGTGCGGCAGTACCGCCGAAGGGTGCGGTAGTACCGCCTAACCCAGCGGTAGTACCGCTGTCTCCTATGGTACTACCGCCCCAAGGTGTTGGAAATATGCCCTACAGGCAATAATAAAAGGATTATTATTATATTTCCTTGTTCATGATAATTGTCTTTTATTCATGCTATAATTATGTTATCCGGAAATCGCAATACATGTGTGAATACATAGACACCAACATGTCCCTAGTAAGCCTCTAGTTGACTAGCTCGTTGATCAACAGATAGTCATGGTTTCCTGACTATGGACATTGGATGTCATTGATAACGAGATCACATCATTAGAAGAATGATGTGATGGACAAGACCCAATCCTAAACATAGCACAAGATCGTATAGTTCGTTTGCTAGAGTTTTTCCAATGTCAAGTATCTTTTCCTTAGACCATGAGATCGTTTAACTACCGGATACCGTAGGAGTGCTTTGGGTGTACCAAACGTCACAACGTAACTGGGTGACTATAAAGGTATACTACGGGTATCTCCGAAAGTGTCTGTTGGGTTGACACGGATCAAGACTGGGATTTGTCACTCCGTATGACGGAGAGGTATCTCTGGGCCCACTCGGTAATGCATCATCATAATGAGCTCAAAGTGACCAAGTGTCTGGTCACGGGATCATGCATTACGGTACGAGTAAAGTGACTTGCCGATAACGAGATTGAACGAGGTATTGGGATACCGACGATCGAATCTCGGGCAAGTAACGTACCGATTGACAAAGGGAATTGTATACGGGGTTGCTTGAATCCTCGACATCGTGGTTCATCTGATGAGATCATCGAGGTGCATGTGGGAGCCAACATGGGTATCCAGATCCCGCTGTTGGTTATTGACCGGAGAGCCATCTCGATCATGTCTACATGTCTCCCGAACCCGTAGGGTCTACACACTTAAGGTTCGGTGACGCTAGGGTTGTAGAGATATAATATGCAGTAACCTGAAAGTTGTTCGGAGTCCTGGAAGAGATCCCGGACGTCACGAGGAGTTCCGGAATGGTCCGGAGGTGAAGAATTATATATAGGAAGTGCAGTTTCAGCCATTGGGAGAGTTTCGAGGGTCACCGGTATTGTACCGGGACCACCGGAAGGGTCCCGGGGGTCCACCGGGTGGGGCCACCCATCCCGGAGGGCCCCATGGACCAAAGTGGGGAGGGGAACCAGCCCATAGTGGGCTGGTGCGCCCCCCTTGGCCCACCCCATGCGCCTAGGGTTGGGAACCCTAGGGTGGGGGGTGCCCCACCTGGCTTGGGGGGCACTCCACCCCTTGGCCGCCGCCCCCCCTAGGAGATCCCATCTCCTAGGGCCGGCGCCCCCCCTAGGGGAGCCTATATAAAGGGGGGGAGGGAGGGGTAGCCGCACCCTTGAGTCTTGGCGCCTCCCTCTCCCATGCTACACCTCTCCCTCTCGTAGTAGAACGGCGAAGCCCTGCTGCGGTGACCCCTGCATCCACCACCACGCCGTCGTGCTGCTGGATCTTCATCAACCTCTCCTCCCCCCTTGCTGGATCAAGAAGGAGGAGACGTCACGCTGACCGTACGTGTGTTGAACACGGAGGTGCCGTCCGTTCGGCGCTAGGATCTCCGGTGATTTGGATCACGTCGAGTACGACTTCCTCATCCCCGTTCTTTGAACGCTTCCGCGCGTGATCTACAAAGGTATGTAGATGCAATCCGATCACTCGTTGCTAGATGAACTCATAGATGGATCTTGGTGAAACCGTAGGAAATTTTTTGTTTTCTGCAACGTTCCCCAACAGTGGCATCATGAGCTAGGTCTATGCGTAGTTCTCTTTGCACGAGTAGAACACGATTTGTTGTGGGCGTAGATGTTGTCAACTTTCTTGCCGCTACTAGTCTTATTTTGCTTCAGCAGTATTGTGGGATGAAGCGGCCCGGACCAACCTTACGCGTACGCTTACGTGAGACCGGTTCCACCGACTGACATGCACTAGTTGCATAAGGTGGCTGGCGGGTGTCTGTCTCTCCCACTTTAATTGGAGCGGATTCGATGAAAAGGGTCCTTATGAAAGGTAAATAGAAGCTCACAAATCATGTTGTGGCTTTCACGTAGGTAAGAAAACGTTCTTGCTAGAACCCTATTGCAGCCACGTAAAACTTGCAACAACAATTAGAGGACGTCTAACTTGTTTTTGCAGCAAGTGTTTTGTGATGTGATATGGCCAAAGTTGTGATGAATGATGAATGATATATATGTGATGTATGAGATGTTCATGCTATTGTAATAGGAATCACGACTTGCATGTCGATGAGTATGACAACCGGCAGGAGCCATAGGAGTTGTCTTTATTTTTTGTATGACCTGCGTGTCATTGAGAAACGCCATCTAAATTACTTTACTTTATTGCTAAACGTGTTAGCCATAGTAGTAGAAGTAATAGTTGGCGAGCAACTTCATGGAGACACGACGATGGAGATCATGATGATGGAGATCATGGTGTCATGCCGGTGACAAGATGATCATGGAGCCCCAAGATGGAGATCAAAGGAGCTATGTGATATTGGCCATATCATGTCACTATTATTATTTGATTGCATGTGATGTTTATCATGTTTTTACATCTTGTTTACTTAGAATGACGGTAGTAAATAAGATGATCCCTCATAATAATTTCAAGAAAGTGTTCCCCTAACTGTGCACCGTTGCGACAGTTCGTTGTTTCGAAG
The DNA here is from genome assembly GCF_018294505.1 of Triticum aestivum. Taxonomy (NCBI): domain Eukaryota; kingdom Viridiplantae; phylum Streptophyta; class Magnoliopsida; order Poales; family Poaceae; genus Triticum; species Triticum aestivum. The sequence continues at coordinate 560,706,622 of NC_057809.1, read as the reverse complement.
CACCACATGATGATCGGGTGTGATAGATTCCAACGTTCACATACAACGGGTGTAAGACAGATTTACACATGCAAACACTTAGGTTGACTTGACGAGCCTAGCATGTGCAGACATGGCCTCGGAACACAGAAGACCGAAAGGTCGAGCATGAGTCGTATAGAAGATACGATCAACATGAACATGTTCACGGATGTTGACTAGTCCGTCTCACGTGATGATCGGACACGGCCTAGTTAACTCGGATCATGTTATACTTAGATGACTGGAGGGATGTCTATCTGAGTGGGAGTTCATTGAATAATTTGATTTAGATGAACTTAATTATCATGAACTTAGTCTAAAATCTTTACAACATGTATTGTAGATCAAATGGCCAACGTTGTCCTCAACTTCAACGCGTTCCTAGAGAAAACCAAGCTAAAAGACGATGGCAGCAACTATACGGACTGGGTCCGGAACCTGACGATCATCCTCATAGCTGCCAAGAAAGATTATATCCTACAAGCACCGCTAGGTGAAGCACCTATTCTCCCTGCAGAACAAGACGTTATGAACGCTTGGCAGACACGTACCGATGATTACTCCCTCGTTCAGTGCGGCATGCTTTACAGCTTAGAACCGGGGCTCCAAAAATGTTTTGAGAGACACGGAGCATATGAGATGTTCGAAGAGCTGAAAATGGTTTTTCAAGCTCATGCCCGGGTCGAGAATATGAAGTCTCCGACAAGTTCTTCAGCTGTAAGATGGAGGAAAATAGTTCTGTCAGTGAGCACATACTCACTATGTCAGGGTTACATAACCGCTTGACTCAGCTGGGAGTTAATCTCCCGGATGACGCGGTCATTGACAGAATCCTTCAGTCGCTTCCACCGAGCTACAAGAGCTTTGTGATGAACTTCAATATGCAGGGGATGGAAAAGACCATTCCTGAAGTATTTGCAATGCTGAAATCAGCAGAGGTAGAAGTCAAAAAGGAACATCAAGTGTTGATGGTGAATAAAATCACTAAGTTCAAGAAAGGCAAGGGTAAGAAAAACTTCAAGAAGGACGGCAAGGGAGTTGCCGCGCCTGGCAAGCAAGCTGCCGGGGAGAAGCCAAAGAATGGACCCAAGCCCGAGACTGAGTTCTTTTATTGCAAGGAAAGTGGTCACTGGAAGCGGAACTGCCCCAAATACTTAGCGGACAAGAAGGCCGGCAAAACGAAAGGTATATGTGAATACATGTAACTGATGTGTACCTTACCAGTACTCGTAGTAGCTCCTGGGTATTTGATACCGGTGCAGTTGCTCACATTTGTAACTCAAAGCAGGACCTGCGGAATAAGCAGAGACTGGCGAAGGACGAGGTGACGATGCGCGTCGGGAATGGTTCCAAGGTCGATGTGATCGCCGTCGGCACGCTACCTCTACATTTACCTATGGGATTAGTTTTGAACCTCAATAATTGTTATTTAGTGCCAAGTTTGAGCATGAACATTGTATCAGGATCTCATTTAATACGAGATGGCTACTCATTTAAATCCGAGAATAATGGTTGTTCTATTTATATGAGAGATATGTTTTATGGTCATGCTCCAATGGTGATGGTTTATTATTAATGAATCTCGAGCGTAATGCTACACATATTCATAGTGTGAGTACCAAAAGATGTAAGGTTGATAATGATAGTCCCACATACTTGTGGCACTGCCGCCTTGGTCACATAGGTGTCAAACGCATGAAGAAGCTCCATGCAGATGGACTTTTAGAGTCTCTTGATTACGAATCATTTGACACATGCGAACCATGCCTCATGGGTAAAATGACCAAGACTCCGTTCTCAGGAACAATGGAGCGAGCAACCAACTTATTGGAAATCATACATACTGATGTGTGTGGTCCAATGAGTGTTGAGGCTCGCGGTGGTTATCGTTATGTTCTCACCCTCACTGATGACTTGAGTAGATATGGGTATGTCTACTTAATGAAACACAAGTTTGAGACCTTTGAAAGGTTCAAGGAATTTCAGAGTAAGGTTGAGAATTAACGTGACAGGAAAATCAAGTTCCTGCGACCAGATCATGGAGGAGAATACTTGAGTCACGAGTTTGGCACACACTTAAGAAAATGTGGAATAGTTTCACAACTCACGCCCCTAGAACACCTCAGCGTAATGGTGTGTCCGAACATCGTAATCGCACTCTATTAGATATGGTGCGATCTATGATGTCTCTTACCGATTTACCATTATCTTTTTGGGGCTATGCTTTAGAGACTGCCGCATTCACTTTAAATAGGGCTCCGTCAAAATCCGTTGAGACGACACCGTATGAATTATGGTTTGGGAAGAAACCTAAGCTGTCGTTTCTAAAAGTTTGGGGATGCGATGCTTATGTCAAGAAACTTCAACCTGAAAAGCTCGAACCCAAGTCGGAAAAATGCGTATTCATAGGATACCCTAAAGAAACTATTGGGTATACCTTCTACCTCAGATCCGAAGGCAAGATCTTTGTTGCCAAGAATGGATCCTTTCTAGAGAAGGAGTTTCTCTCGAAAGAAGTAAGTGGGAGTAAAGTAGAACTTGATGAAGTATTACCTCTTGAACCGGAAAGTGGCGCAACATAGGAAAATGTTCCTGTGGTGCCTGCACCAATTAGAGAGGAAGTTAATGATGATGATCAAGATACTTCTGATCAAGCTCCTACTGAAATTTGAAGGTCCACAAGGACACGTTCCGCACCAGAATGGTACGGCAACCATGTCTTGGAAATCATGTTGTTAGACAACGGTGAACCTTCGAACTATGAAGAAGCGATGGCGGGCCCGGATTCCGACAAATGGCTGGAAGCCATGAAATCCGAGATAGGATCCATGTATGAAAACGAAGTATGGACTTTGACTGACTTGCCCGTTGAGCGGCGAGCCATAGAAAATAAATGGATCTTTAAGAAGAAGACAGACGTGGATGGTAATGTGACCATCTATAAAGCTCGGCTTGTCGCTAAGGGTTATCGACAAGTTCAAGGGGTTAACTACGATGAGACTTTCTCACCGGTAGTGAAGCTGAAGTCCGTCCGAATCATGTTAGCAATTGCCGCATTCTATGATTATGAGATATGGCAAATGGACGTCAAAACGGCATTCCTTAATGGTTTCCTTAAGGAAGAATTGTATATGATGCAGCCGGAAGGTTTTGTCGATCCTAAGAATGCTGACAAGGTGTGCAAGCTCCAATGCTCGATTTATGGGCTGGTGCAAGCCTCTCGGAGTTGGAACATTCACTTTGATGAGATTATCAAAGCATTTGGGTTTATGCAGACTTATGGAGAAGCCTGCGTTTACAAGAAAGTGAGTGGGAGCTCTGTAGCATTTCTCATATTATATGTAGATGACATACTTTTGATGGGAAATGATATAGAGCTTTTGGACAGCATTAAGGCCTACTTGAATAAGAGTTTTTCAATGAAGGACCTTGGAGAAGCTGATTATATATTAGGCATCAAAATCTATAGAGATAGATCAAGATGCCTCATAGGTCTTTCGCAAAGCACATACCTTGATAAGATATTGAAGAAGTTCAATATGGATCAGTCTAAGAAGGGGTTCTTGCCTGTGTTGCAAGGTGTGAAATTGAGCTCAGCTCAATGTCCCACCACGGTAGAAGATATAGAAGAGATGAGTGTCATCCCCTATGCCTCAGCCATAGGTTCTATTATGTATGCCATGCTGTGTACCAGACCTGATGTAAACCTTGCCGTAAGTTTGGTAGGTAGGTACCAAAGTAATCCCGGCAAGGAACACTGGACAGCGGTCAAGAATATCCTAAAGTACCTGAAAAGGACTAAGGAAATGTTTCTTGTTTATGGAGGTGACGAAGAGCTCGTCGTAAAGGGTTACGTCGACGCTAGTTTCGACACAGATCTGGATGACTCTAAGTCACAAACCGGATATGTGTATATTTTGAATGGTGGGACAGTAAGCTGGTGCAGTTGCAAGCAGAGCGTCATGGCGGGATCTACATGTGAAGCGGAGTACATGGCAGCCTCGGAGGTAGCGCATGAAGCAATTTGGGTGAAGGAGTTCATCACCGACCTAGGAGTCATACCCTATGCGTCGGGGCCGATCAAACTCTTCTGTGACAACACTGGAGCTATTGCACTTGCCAAGGAGCCCAGGTTTCACAAGAAGACAAGGCACATCAAGCGTCGCTTCAACTCCATTCGTGAAAATGTTCAAGACGGAGACATAGATATTTGTAAAGTACATACGGACCTAAATGTAGCAGATCCGTTGACTAAACCTCTCCCTAGAGCAAAACATGATCAACACCAGAATTCCATGGGTGTTCGATTCATCACAATGAAACTAGATTATTGACTCTAGTGCAAGTGGGAGACTGTTGGAAATATGCCCTAGAGGCAATAATAAAAGGATTATTATTATATTTCCTTGTTCATGATAATTGTCTTTTATTCATGCTATAATTGTGTTATCCGGAAATCGTAATACATGTGTGAATACATAGACACCAACATGTCCCTAGTAAGCCTCTAGTTGACTAGCTCGTTGATCAACAGATAGTCATGGTTTCCTGACTATGGACATTGGATGTCATTGATAACAAGATCACATCATTAGGAGAATGATGTGATGGAAAAGACCCAATCCTAAACATAGCACAAGATCGTATAGTTCGTTTGCTAGAGTTTTTCCAATGTCAAGTATCTTTTCCTTAGACCATGAGATCGTGTAACTCCCGGATACCGTAGGAGTGCTTTGGGTGTACCAAACGTCACAACGTAACTGGGTGACTATAAAGGTATACTACGGGTATCTTCGAAAGTGTCTGTTGGGTTGACACGGATCAAGACTGGGATTTGTCACTCCGTATGACGGAGAGGTATCTCTGGGCCCACTCGGTAATGCATCATCATAATGAGCTCAAAGTCACCAAGTGTCTGGTCACGGGATCATGCATTATGGTACGAGTAAAGTGACTTGCCGGTAACGAGATTGAACGAGGTATTGGGATACCGACGATCGAATCTCGGGCAAGTAACGTACCGATTGACAAAGGGAATTGTATACGGGGTTGCTTGAATCCTCGACATCGTGGTTCATCCGATGAGATCATCGAGGAGCATGTGGGAGCCAACATGGGTATCCAGATCCCGCTGTTGGTTATTGACCGGAGAGCCATCTCGATCATGTCTACATGTCTCCCGAACCCGTAGGGTCTACACACTTAAGGTTCGGTGACGCTAGGGTTGTAGAGATATAATATGCAGTAACCCGAAAGTTGTTCGGAGTCCCGGAAGAGATCCCGGACGTCACAAGGAGTTCCGGAATGGTCCGGAGGTGAAGAATTATATATAGGAAGTGCAGTTTCGGCCATCGGGAGAGTTTCCGGGGTCACCAATATTGTACCGGGACCACCAGAAGGGTCCCGGGGGTCCACCGGTGGGGCCACCCATCCCGGAGGGCCCCATGGGCCAAAGTGGGGAGGGAAACCAGCCCATAGTGGGCTGGTGCGCCCCCCTTGGCACACCCCATGCGCCTAGGGTTGGGAACCCTAGGGTGGGGGGCGCCCCACCTGGCTTGGGGGGCACTCCACCCCTTAGCCGCCGCCCCCCCTAGGAGATCCCATCTCCTAGGTCCGGCGCCCCCCTAGGGGAGCCTATATAAAGGGGGGAGGGAGGGGCAGCCGCACCCTTGAGTCTTGGCGCCTCCCTCTCCCCTGCTACACCTCTCCCTCTCGTAGTAGAACGGAGAAGCCCTGCTGCGGTGACCCCTGCATCCACCACCACGCCGTCGTGCTGCTGGATCTTCATCAACCTCTCCTCCCCCCTTGCTGGATCAAGAAGGAGGAGACGTCACGCTGACCGTACGTGTGTTGAACACGGAGGTGCCGTCCGTTCGGCGCTAGGATCTCCGGTGATTTGGATCACGTCGAGTACGACTTCCTCATCCCCGTTCTTTGAACGCTTCCGCGCGTGATCTACGAAGGTATGTAGATGCAATCCGATCACTCGTTGCTAGATGAAATCATAGATGGATCTTGGTGAAGCCGTAGGAAAATTTTTGTTTTCTGCAACGTTCCCCAACACAAGGTTCATGTTTTGTTGCTCATTTTCCCTGTTTCTTCCGCCTGAGCGGTAGTACCGCTCATGGAGCGGTAGTACCGCTCGTGTGCGGGCTGAGCACATAACGGTTGGATTTTTTCCCTCCTATAAAAGGGGGTCTTCTTCCCCATTGAACCTTATCCTTTGAGCTCGTGTTCTTCCCCCATTGTTGACCTTCTTCGAGCTTGCTAACTCTCAATCCCTACATGGATTCTTGCTAGTTTTTGAGGGAGAAGAGAGAGGAGATCTAGATCCACATTTCCACCAATCACTTTGTCCTCTATGTGAGGGGAGCCCCTTGGATCTAGATCTTGGAGTTCTTGGTGTTCTCTTTCTTGTTCTTCCTCTCATTTTCCTCCCTAGCATTAGTTGCTTCAGTGGGATTTGAGAGAGAAGGACTTGGGCACTCTGTGTGCCCTTGCCATTGCATTTGGTGCATCGGTTTGAGTTCTCCACGTGATACGTGGAAGTTACAAGTTGAGAAGCTTATTACTCTTGGGTGCTTGGTACCCTTGAGCTTGTTCCTCTTGGGTGCTTGGGCGCCCTAGATGGTTGTTGGTGTTCGGAGCTCAATCATTGTGGTGCAAAGCTCCGGGCAAGCGTCGGGGTCTCCAATTAGGTTGTGGAGATCGCCCCGAGCAATTTGACAGGTACCGGTGACCGCCCCCAAGGGTTGCCAAAGTGTACAGGTTCGGTGACCGCCCCCAAGGGTTGCCATTTGTACGGGTTCGGTGACCGCCCTCAAGGGTCCCTTAGTGGAATCACGGCATCTTGCATTGTGCGAGAGCGTGAGGAGATTACGGTGGCCCTAGTGGCTTCTTGGGGAGCATTGTGCCTCCACACCGCTCCAAACGGAGATTAGCATCCGCAAGGGTGTGAACTTCGGGATACATCGTCGTCTCCTCGTGCCTCGGTTATCTCTTACACGAGCCCTTTACTTATGCACTTTACTTGGTGATAGCCTTATTGTTTCTTGTCATATATCTTGCTATCACATAGTTGCTTATCTTTCTTAGCATAAGTTGTTGGTGCACATAGGTGAGCCTAGTTGTATTAGGTTTTGTGCTTGGCAAATTAACCGCTAGGTTTATTCCACATTTGTTCAAGCCTAAACCATAATTATTTTAAAACGCCTATTCACCCCCCCCCCCTCTAGGCGACATCCACGATCTTTCAGGTAGGACATCATCATAATGTGCACATTGTGATCAAGGGGTTGATCACGGGATGATGTGTTACGGAACGAGTAAAGAGACTTGCCGGTAACGAGATTGAACAAGGTATCGGGGTACCGACAATCGAATCTCGGGCAAGTATCATACCGATGGACAAAGGGAATTGTATACGGGATTGATTGAATCCTTGACATCGTGGTTCATCCGATGAGATCATCGTGGAGTATGTGGGAGCCAACATGGGTATCCAGATCCCACTGTTGGTTATTGACCGGAGAGTTGTCTCGGCCATGTCTGCATGACTCCCGAGCCCGTAGGGTCTACACACTTAAGGTTCGATGACGCTAGGGTTATAGGGAATAGATGTACGTGGTTACCGAATGTTGTTCGGAGTCCCGAATGAGATCCCAGATGTCACGAGGAGTTCCGGAATGGTCCGGAGGTAAAGATTTATATATGGGAAGTCATCATATGGTCACCGGAACAATTTGGGGGTTACCGGTATTGTACCGAGACCACCGGAGGGGTTCTGGGGGTCCACCGGGAGGGTCCACCTGCCCCGGAGGGCCCTATGGGCTGTATGTGGAGAGGGACCAGCCCCTTAGTGGGCTGGGCGCCTCCCCCCCTAGGGCCCATGCGCCTAGGGTTTGGGGGAACCCTAAAGGGGGGCGCCCCCCTTGCCTTGGGGGGCAAGGCAACCCCCCTTGGCCGCCGCCCCCTCCTCAGATTGGATCTGAGGGGGCCGGCCCCCCTCTCCCTTGACCCTATATATATATGTGGGGATTAGGAGGGCAGCCGCACCCAAGTTCTGGCGCAGCCCTCCCCCTCTCCCAAGTCCTCCTCTTCTCCTACGGTGCTTGGGGAAGCCCTGCAGGATTACCACGCTCCTGCTTTATCACCATGCCGTCGTGCTGCTGCTGGATGGAGTCTTCCCCAACCTCTCCTTCCCCCCTTGCTGGATCAAGGCGTAGGAGACGTCACCGGGCTGTACGCGTGTTGAACGTGGAGGTGTCATCCGTTCGGCACTAGGATCATCGGTGATTTGGATCACGACGAGTACGACTCCATCAACCCTGTTCACTTGAATGCTTCCGCTTAGCGATCTACAAGGGTATGTAGATGCACTCCCCTTCCCCTCATTGCTAGATTACTCCATAGATTTATCTTGGTGATGCGTAGAAAATTTTAAATTTTTGCTACGTTCCCCAACAGTTTAAACATTTTTTTATCAGCTCACACTTTGGATAGTGTGTGCAAGGAGCAAGGACGTAGTACCAACCCAATTAATCCACGACCGTTGATCTGTTTGTGTGCGTGCGTGGTGCTACCTCAAATGCCGACCTAATTGCAGTGACACGTTCGATTTGGTGAAAATGGGCACCCTCATGTCGTGAAATAAGATCATTTCTTTCTACGCGCAAAAAATGGCACCATGTGAATAATCTCGTGCCAAAGAACGTGTGCGATTCACCTGAGCTCGCAGGGACCAGGTTGAACAATGGTGGTGCCGGTG
>NC_057809.1:560647138-560692715 GCF_018294505.1 Triticum aestivum | reverse complement strand
TGTACTACATGAAGCATTTCTTTCCATTCTTGCAGACAACTGCAAGGAGCGAGGGATTCAATGTTGTGCTCAAGAAGTATGTGAACCCCAACAACTCACTGATTGAATTCGCAACTCAATACACCGCAATCCAGGAGAAAGTAATGGTGGATGTGGCGAAAGAGCAAGTGGACACAATTTACAAAGAGGCAGACATGTATTCGTTGAACCCAATCGAGTTACAGATGCGAGGGATATACACACAAAATCTGTTCTCCAAGTTCCAGGTAGAGATGAAGCTAAAGACTGCTTATGGATGCAACAGTTTGCAAGATGGAACCTTCAAGATGTGGTCGCTCCGAGGCATACTACCAAAGTATGGGGATAGGGACTACCATGTGCAGGCGAACAAGAATGAAGGGGTATACTCATGCACTTGCTGCAAGTTTGATCGCGATGGGCTATTGTGCACACACATACTACGAGTAATGGAACAGATTGGAGTCTACAAGATACCGAGGAAGTATATCCTGGATAGGTGGACATGGGATCCAGAAAAGGATCTTGTTCGGCCTGATTACCAACAGCCAACAGTTAAGAAGGGTATGACAGAAGAAGGAAAAAATATCATGAGATATACATCTATTCTGAATGATTTCAAGGAACAAGCAAAAGACGCTTGCACTACTGATGAAGGGATGGCATTGGTATTGAAACATGTTAGTGCTTTCAGAGACGACATGGATGCACTAAAAAAGAGGCAACTAAAGAAAGCAAGAAAGGAAAAAGATGAGGGAAAAGAAGCACAAATGTTTTCTTCACCACCAGGGACTAGTGCCACTGAAGGTGTCCCAGTAGCGCATCAAGGAAGCATTCCTGTCACGCATGTGTCTGGCAATATTTTCCAGTTCCAGGGCTCACATGCCGAGGGATCCCAATCATCAAACACAAGAGTGATACTAGACCCACCAAAGTCTACTACGAAAGGGCGTCCGAGAGAGAAAAGATTCCAGCACCCATTTGACATTGTAAAGCCAAAAAAAGAGAGGAAGTGTAGAGTCTGCGGGTCGATAGATCATGATAAACGCAAATGTACCTCAACCATCCCGCACTGAGAAATGCAAGTTAGATGGGCATTGAAAAATCCAAGTTAGAGATTTTACTTATGAATTTTACCCATTTTATTGTGTAAAACAGTGTCGAGACACCATGTAATGAAAAGTTATCAGCACTAAAACATGTAAGTTATCGTCCAAAATGTAATGGGGATTTTCAGAAAAAGAGAATGAGATTAGTTATCGTTCTTTGTTTGTGAGCAAAATGTTATGATGCAATGAAAAATAAAGTTATCAGCACCTGTTATAGTATGTTATCAGCATTGACTATCATAATTATCAGCAAAAATGTATAAAAAAGATAGTAATCAGCCCAGTAAAAATGTATGAAACTATCATCATTCTTAATCATAAAACTTATATTGGTGCAAATTTCTCACATCAATTACTCCTTATTGAACAAGTGATAGCGCCATCGCGTGCATTTGTTAAGAGGATGGTCCAGCCACATGCTTGTCAATATCTTCCTCAGCGCCGGGATCTGCTCCTTAGTTATTGTCAGGATATTTTTACCATCCCAGAACTCCAAGATCTTGAACGCGAAGAAACCGCAATCAGTGTTGTAAGGAAAAAAATAAAAAATGTGTTAAAAAGCAAAATAAGATAAGCAAAAAGGTGAATGAACTTTTAAAATGCTACACTACTAAGTTACCGGGTATTTAGATGGAAAAAAATGATGGAGTACTAGCCAAAAAAACTAACCCATTGTCCTGTTTGAACACATCGATGTACACCAGATCATAGTCTTGGATCTGCTTACTCGAGTCCTTGTACGCAATCAACCAGGCTTTTATAATCTCATTCATAAGCTTCGTCGCATGTGTGATGAGCGAAGGGCTATCTTGTGGACGAAGAGAATCAAGAACTTTAAATCGTTTTGCCTTGAGATTAAGGCACAAGACATACCAATGCCCGTCCTTTGGTAGACGTCCCAACTTTTGCAGTGTTGGAAACAATAGCTGTTAAAAAAATGTGAACACATGAACACAATAAGTTATGAAGTTATCAATGCATTTACAGTTAAAAAGGCAAAGTTATCAGGACACTGACAACATATGTTACCAGTAGGCATACATGAAAGTTACCACAGAAAGGAAAAATGTGAACACATGAACACAAGAAGTTATCAATGCATTTACAGTTAAAAAAGGCAAAGTTATCAGGACAGTGACAACATATGTTACCAGTAGGCATACATGAAATTTACCACAGAAAAGTAACATAACTAGGTACCAGCTAAAATTCTTTAATGGTACGATGTCTGACAAAACCAAAATAAGAGCCTGATAAAATTGCCTGTTAGACCACCTAAAAAACAGCTTGTACGATTTAAAAGAGGAAAAGTATGTTGTTTACGTAAAAAATTGTACCTAATTTTGGTGACTAAGTATGTAGTTTGCATCACGACGAAAATGTTTGATTAGGAACTTGCTCGTCATATCATGTATGTGAAGATATACTGACAGCAACCATGGAAATATGATCTTCCCTGGGGGTACATAATCAGAAAGAATTCGGATGTGGAGCTCTGCAGTATTATTCGAAACTTGACCACCTTCTATCACACTATTAGCAAGCTCCTCCAATGTGACCCACCGCCCATCGATGTCAATAACCCTAATACTGAAAAGCAAAAAAAGAAAAAAATAGTATATAAGCAAATGTTTTGCCGGTGAGGGGTTAAAATACTAGAGAAAAGGAAAACAGTAAATGTCATTAGTGTTTTATCTTGGAGTCAACTGAATCAGTGGTGTGCTTGATAACTCCTGCGTAAATAACCTCTTCGAGTGCAGATGCTGTGAGGCCACAATATGGAGGCAGTAGGAACTGCGATGGGCGGCTTACCCTAACTTTCCGAATGTACGATTTAGGAGTCACACTGGCTGAATGATTACCATAGGGAGGTTGAATAACTGGTCTAGCAAATTCAGGGCTGGTGGGGTGGTCTAGAAGAAAAGTGAAGGGAGTTATCAGAGTTGGGAATGACAGAAAGAAATATTATGGGGAAACAAAAAGCAAAGAAGTTATCAGAGTTTAGAACAGTAAATTATCAACATGAAGATAATGATGTTATCAAGGTTGGCAGTAGGAAAAAGTTTGTTAAATAAAATCTTCCTATCAGTACATTTTACAGAACTGTAATTTGCTTTTTCTCTAACAGTGGCACGTTCGACTTCTTCAACCCACATAATTACATCTTCGTCTTCAACATCCGCATCATAAACTTGAAATCGACGCTCTTCAAAAAGTTGCGATCAGGTCAGTTTGTGAACTGACAAAAGGAATGTCAAATATGTGGAAAAACAGCTAAAGAAAAAAGTGATAGATAATACAGAATGATCATATAATTACTGTAGAGAGAAAAAGGGAAGAAAATGAGGGGGGTCAGGATAGTTAAAGGGACAGCATAAATGTATTAGAATGGTTTGTCTGTGTGTGCAGGGAAAGGAGGGGGAGGGGTGTATTTACAGCATCAATAAAGGAAACAAAATGGTTGGAGTTATCAGCATGGTGATAGCAGAAGTTATCAGGGTATGATCACAAATGTTACCATTTAATTAACTAGTTAGCAAATAATTATCAGTCAGATGTTAGTAAAAGTTACCAAGAAAAATGAACAATAATAATCACGTATAATACATCCACACACCAGACAACATAAAAAATAAAAGAGCGCAAATGTGAAACGAAAACACATAATTCATTACATAGACACACGCAAAAGCATAAGTCATTACATGTGAGAGGGGGGGGGAGGTTGTCCATACATAGGATAAAAGAGCATAAATATACACACAAGGATCAAACTAAAAGCATAAAAAAGGTCTTCGAAAAGCAGACATCCATCCCATCACTCTTTTGTGATAAAAGCAAAGACACGTATATGCCTTCACTTACCAAGGTCAGCAGGCTCAGAGCCTGAAACCGGATTGGAGTCAGTAGGATTATCTTCTGCATTCTTTAAATCTCGTGGTGCTGCCGCTATATGATCAATTGGGGATGCTGCTGCTCGGTCTTGGGGAGCATTGTTAATCGTTGGGACCACTGCTGGTGCTTGAGTTGTCGAAACAACCGCTGGGGGCGGTGTTGGTACTGCTGCTGGGACTGCGGCCGTCGTAATAATATCTGGTCCGGGAGGTGTGGGGCCAAAATCTAGGCCAAGAGAGCAAGATGGTGGGGTGAAATCCCAGTAGGCCCTATCAGCAACAACATCTTCTACATCTGCATTAATGCTGAATTCTTGGGCGGCGACTTGGTCATCTCCAGGTTGAGCTTCAACAAACACTGCATCTTCAGTTTCAACTGGTTCTGCCACATTGGATTGGGAAGATTGAACTTGATCTTGAACAAAACATGGTATTTTGAAAGGAGCTTGGTCATCTTCAGCTACAGCAGCGGTCATTGGAGGAGCAATTCCTTGAACTTGATCAGCAGAAGTTTCAGCTACGGCAGCGCTCGTTGAAGGAGCAATTCCTTGAGGTTGATCGGCAGAAGTTTCAGCTACAACAACGCTCATTGGAGGAGCAATTCCTTTAGGTTGATCAGCAGAAGTTTCAGCTTCAGTGCCAATAACAACATTGGCAATTTCTTCTACCACTTGAGTAATAGTGGCTGCTGCCGCGAGCTCATCCACAGCTCCAAAACTAGCATCTGGTGAATTCCTCACAGGGGCATTATCTTGCACAACAGCTATTGGAGAACTGACCACGGGGGAGTCTTTAAAATCATCTTTCGCTTTCTTGGGAGAAAAACAAGGAGAAGACCTAGTTGCAACTGCAATTGTAGAAGACTTCTTAACCTTCCTCACAGTAATCTTGGTCTTCTTGCTGCACACAAAGAAAATTAAACATGGACATCAACAGCTTATAAAAACAGTAGTTACCAGCTTATATTAACATTAGTTATTAGATTATATTTGCATACAACAGCTAAAAATAACATTAGTTACCAGCTTATATTGACAGAAGTTAACAGCTAAAAAATAACTTTAGTTACCAGCTTGTATTCAAATTATTTGACAGCTTAGGGCCAACTTGGTTATCCACATAATGCAAAAAAATCAACATCATCACGAATCATTAATGAAGATGGTAACTATGAAGATAACAAAGTTACCAACAAATTTATCATGCTAAAAAAATAGTAAATATTGTAAGAGCTTTGACTATAAAAACTACCAGTCATTCCCGTAGAGATTATGATGCCATGCATAAAAGAGTTAAATTACCGGTATATATTCACCTAATTTACAAATGAAAAATAAACAAATAGAGAAAATCATTTAGATATCATATAGTGAGGAAAAATAACATTCATAATCACCTGTGTGACATGTCAGACGAGTCAACATCTGCCGAAGAACGCGCAGGATTACTAGGTATCTCCTCAGATGTGACACCCACACTGCTAGACCGCATTTGCTGAAGGTCGGCAACACTAATAGATGGAGCATTTGAACACCTGACAAGTTATTATTTGAAAAGGATATAGTGCACGTGAGAAAAATGTTACCGTAGACAAATAACACATGCTTACCAGCATATAATTACTAAAATTATCATGCAAACAAAGTTAAACTACATATTGTTCAAATAAAAAACTGAAGTTATTATCGTGAAAATAGCTACTGAAAGTTATCAGCCTTACCATGATATAATTACTATCATTTCTAGAAAAAAAACACAAGCTTGTTAAGAAATAGAAACTATCCAGACATATTTACTTCTAATTATCAGAAGCTAGGTGCTAGGAAAATTTATAACACAAAAGAGTAACAATAAGTAAGTATGTACACAAAGAAAAATAACCATGGACATTACCAGCTTATAAAAACATTAGTTACCAGCTTATATTAACATTAGTTATCAGATTATATTTGCACACAACACCTAAAGTGTAACATTAGTTACCAGCTTATATTGACAGAAGTTACCAGCTATAAAATGCAATATAACAAATGAAAATAAAAAGAAATCAACTAGCAGATGATAAGAAACTCACTTGCAAGGATGTTGCTTCTTCCGCGTGGGATTGGCAATTACTGAGTTAGTGCCCTTATCAGGGCCTACAATGCCAAGCTCATTGATGACTATTGCCTTGATAGAACGATGTGTATCATCCAACGACGGCTGGTCAGAAACAGTTGTACCAGTGGCCATGGGCGAAGAAGGTAGGCGTAATTTCTTGCGACACCTGGAATATTGCTTTTCCAAGTTACGGACAAGAGAAGAACCGCACCTCCTCATAGAAGCATCAATAGCAGCCTCGTTTTGAGTATCCGTCATATCTGGCTGGTTATGCAATCCATCACTAGATACATTCCCAGAACGTGCAGTAAGCATAATCTGAGACTCGAGAGGCTGATCGGTTCCTGCAGTAGCAGTTCCATCAATTCCGGCTGACCTTACCGACACATTGGCAGTTCCAAACATGGTTGCACCCACATCTGCATTCGCTGCGCCACTACCTGAAGCACCATGGGCATTCGGTCCAGCACTGCCCCACTACCTGAAGCCTCATAGGCGTTCGGTCCACCTGAAGAACCATGGTAATGAATGTGAAAATCTAGATCTTCGTCAGAGTGACCATCACCGCCACCATCACTATCCTCGTGATTAGAATCTGAACCTTCGACAGTTCGCTTGCCGGTATCTTTTACTTCACGCGAGCGGGATGTAGGACGGGTGCTTGCAGTCTTCCCGGCAGCAGAAGATAAACCCTTTAGTTGGCTCTCTAACACACGGGACATCCATGAGCTGTCTTCATCATCCAAGGACATGAACTCATTAACAAGACCACCCAGGAGGCCAACCATGCCAGACGAAAAGCGACCCACAATAGCAGAAGCTTTAGCAAGTTTCTGATAGAAAATCACGAATGAAAAAATAAATAATCAGGTTGTGAGAGACATTAATTACCATGCAAAAACAACTAAAAATAGCACACAAATATAAGTTCAAAATGAAGTTATTCCAAAGTGAGAATATAAAAAAATAAAAGTTACCATCCTAAAAACAGTACAAGTTACCAAGTCTTTATAACAATATTTACCAGGAAAAGGAAAACAAAAATACCCAAACGCACAAAAAAGATTAAAAATACCTGTTTAGAACAGTTTTGCGGTGCATGAACACGCATGAATTTATCTAGACCTTGTAAGCCACCAAACAAGCAATAGTCTTGACCATATTGGGGCTTAAGCTGAAAAAATATGATAAAAACAAATTAAGATCTCGATAAAAAAGATGGCAATACATAGAAGGTAAGAAAAATGACGAATGGGAAATTACCGGTAATTTCCCATAAGAAAGCTTGTCCCTCTGGACATCCATCCGGAGAACTTTCGATGCCAACTCATTCGTCCACACATTAATTGCAAAAGGACCATTAGGCAAGATGATACCAAGGCCAGTTAAGTCAATAGCATCTATATACAGAAGCTGGAAAAACAGAAAAGGTCATTACAATCTAGCTGTTTGGTGGAATAAGACGTACAATCCAAAATATCATGAGAACAAAAAAAGAATAGGGGGACTAACATTGTAGAATAGGAGGCAGCCCGTCGTAGGCTTTCCTTTTGAAAGGGCTTTGTGAAGCTGATCCGCAATAAATTTGCACCAGTTGAGGTTTTTTACATTGCCAATATTTTGCTGCGAAAAAAAGAAAGCACATAAAACATAGAGGAATGTATGCACACAAGTTAGCAGGGGACATAAGTAGATACTTATAACACTGTTAAAGCATGGAATCACCAAGTACATAAGCACACAATTACCACATTATTGAGAAGTAAGTCAAAATTACCATATTGCAAGGCATAAATAAATTATCAGGTGCATTACTAGATAATTACCACACTTTTAGAAAAAGTTATCAGGCGCATTACTACATAATTACCACACCATCAGAAAAAAGTTATCAGGTGCATCACTATGTAATTACTACACCTTCATAAAAAGTTATCCGGTGCATTACTATATAATTACTACACCTTCATATAAAGTTATGATGTGCATTACTACATAAATACCACACTTCAGATCATAGAAAAATCAAAGGGACAGATATTACCACACTCCAAAAAACAGGGAAAGTTATCAAAGTGCATATGTGTATAATCATCAGACTAAGAAGCAAAAAATTACCAGGTAGAAAAACCAGAAAAGAAAAGAGATAAAAAGCGTGAACTAGAAAGATAGCCAGATGTGCTTACCAACACAGGATACCATCTGGTGCTGATCTTGTTGGAAGTCGTCGGTGCCATCACGGTGCTGGCAGCAAGCACAAGCCACAAGCGCTTGAAATTGTCGTCACGACGATTAGTGCTCAAGATAAGGTTTAATACATCCACAGTTTTATGAGCATGTCCAAGATCACCAAAAAGATCTCCCGCAAGCTCAAGCTGTGCATCTGAAGGAACCTTGAAATCCACCGCAATATCACCTCGGGGCACACCCATTATACGATGCACAGACTCTTCATTGACCGGTAACCTTCCGCGACCAGGTACAACAACCTCACGGGAATCAGGGTCGTATAGACCAGCAAGCCATTAGAAAGCCGATTGAACAGATTATCACACTTGATATTCTGCAGACTAGTGAAATCCATGTCATCGATCGCAGCCATTCTCTCATCTGACATATCCTTACGGCAGTCACAAGAGCACTAGGAGAAGCCCTATTCCGATCTGCGGGAGGCTTATGCTTCTTTAAGGGGTTCACCTCCTCAAAGTCATCATCTAATTTGCACTTCCTTGGCATTGTGACCTGACACACAAAAATAACAAAAGAGAAAAAAGTTGAATTAATAGTCACACACATATTCTTATGATACATTGGTAACTTGTGAACATACAAACAAGACAACTCATCCACAACGGAGAATGACAAGGACATGTGTGCTTCTACTAGATATTGAATACCTGAATTTTTGTTTGCTTATAATACACTGATAAAAAGTATGAATCGGGCAAGATAACTTATGCAAATTAGGGATGGCAACAACTTATACACAAACACATATATTGGACATCACATAACTAAGTATTCAGTGACATGATAAATTTTAAAGTGGACTCCTGATAAATTGCCACTGATGATAATATTCACAATTAAAGTTCATGTGAGCTAAATGATGGCACATCCATCAGTTAGAAACACAAAAGGAACACAAAATGCATCATGAAAACGGGACACGAGTGCTAACAAAGATCAGGGAAATCGAGCCGTGTAGCATTTAGAGAAAACCCTAGAAATCATAATCATGAATGTATACATAATGGTTTTGCATCTAGAGAAAACCCTAGAAATCAGAATCGAGCCGTGTGGCAGAGGGGATCAGTTCAAAAATTACGGCAACTAGCCACGAAATCAAAAATGGCAAATTAATCACTGGAACGATGTGCATGCGAAATAGGGCCTAACAAATAGCATCTGCACCACAAATTGAACGCATTGGGTGCATTTCTCGTCTATTCTAACATGTGACCATCCCGACGAACATCCCGCCACTAATGGCATCGAGAAACAGAGCACGAACTACTGGAGGCGGATGTGAGGGCGGTTGAGTCGATGTTCACCGGTGGAACAGAATACTAGCGCCGAGAATCGGCCGGAGAAGGCGCCGCCGCTCGCCTTCACGGAGAGAGAGCGGGGGTGGAGCGACAGAGAAGCAGGCGCACGATTACCAGACGATTTGAGGCGCACGAACTACTGGGATGTGAGGGAGATTGAGTCGATACTCACCGGTGGAACAGAAGACCAGCGCCGAGAATCAGCCGGAGAAGCCGCCGCCGCTCGCCGTCGACGGAGAGAGAGCGCGCGTGGAGAGACAGAGAAGTGGGCGTGCCGTTACAGAGTAAATGAGGCGAGTGGTGGGGGAGGGAATAGTTAAGTCAATCGCACAACATGGGAGACGGTTCGAGCGAAGCGGGCGACGAAGAGATGGCCCACACACCAGCGATAGACAAATCGAAACTACTCGCTGGAACGTTTCGCGTCCGTCGGATTTGCAATTGACGTCATCCAGGTGGTGTGGCGATTTTGCAATAGGGCACAGGGTTGCCAAATACATTTTTCCTATTATGAATTATTAAATCCTACTATCCTAGTATGGTATGTTAGTGTTGTCTGTAAAATAGTGAATTAATCTATTAATCACGGTGATTGCATTAGGATATTGGATCTGCATAATTTAGCAACTGAACAAACGATCAAGGAAATTGGCTCCGCCATACATCCTTGCTACTTCACACCCTTCCTGCAAATTTTGGTGATCAATTCTTGATTAGATCAGACGTGACGTCGGCGTGATCGTGAGCTCGTTAATTCTCCGGCCAACTAGCCAAGGTTAGCACAACTAACAACTACTTGCTCATCTCGATCAGTTCCCACCTTATACCTATCACATTTGTACATCAAATTTCAATTCTTGTCATTTTTATGATTTATATTTATCAAGAGAAAAGGGTCGCCAAACACCAGAAATATTATTTCAGCTTAATTGTCGAGGGCATGTTTTCAAAGCAAAACGATAGACGACTTGCTTGAGCATTGCATGAAAACTTGCTTCGAAAGGAATTCACAACTGAATTCTCTTCTAATGAAATTGTTAATATACTTTATGTTATTGAAAATCATTGAGATTATATAACTAATTCAAATGTAACTACCACATGTCTATACTATATAGCAATGAAGCGGTATTTTTTTTCAACTTTGCTTGGCCCCCCCTATGTCCAAATCCTAGCTCCGCCCCTGATTGCCGTAGAGCGAGGGGTGGTGGGCGTGTCAGAGCAATTGGGGGGGTGTGCGGGGGTATGAGAAGGCAAAGAGGCCAGGGGAGAGGTTTGTTGGGATTTATTGTACGGACTAGCCTCCCAACGCGAGAGGAGTAGTAACAGGAGGCGCAGGCTGATGCCGCCTACAACCACCAGCTCCTCCAGAAGAATCTGCAGACGGAGGAGCAACTCGCTGACGGCAAGGCGGTCACGCCGGATGGGGACATGGCTAAGCAGGAGGCGCTGCTCGAGTCGTACCGCACCACCCATGACATCCGCCTTGCCCGCTAGCGGTACCACCAGCGGGTGGCGGAGGTGGCAGCCGCCGGCAAGGAGTGCGACGGCAAGGTGGAGGAGGCGGTCTTCGACCTGGTTCATTAGCAAAAGTCTCGCCATGTGCTGAGCATTGGGTTAGCATTGGGTTATCTCAAATACTCTGGACCAAACACTTTCACGGCTACCTTTGTAAATTGTTTGACGAAGAAGATTGAAGTACTCTCTCTCTCCCATTGCCAAGTTGTCATCAATGGAATCCATCGGAATACCTTATGTCATCATGCAACAATGCGGCAGTGACCTATTACTCAATGTTATGTCCAAGAGCTCTGTCACAGTTCCTCCTTTGAGCGAAGGATTGATCATGTTGTTTCACAACATTGCAAATGTGAGGAAACAAGCTCATGGACATCCTAAACCAGCGTCGAAAGTGCCTCTCTAGATAGGGAGGTATTGTGGCAAAGTAGTTGTGCCACAATCGGTCGCCCGCCTCTTACCGTTCTCTCCATAGAAACTCACGACCAAAAACCGAACCTCCGTGCTTCAGCTTCTTGTTCTTGTGCATCATCACAATCATAGCAATATCTCCCTCCCCGGTGAAATCAAATTTCCCCATCTAACAAGGAATCATTGTAATAGTTGGAGTCACATGAACTCAAGTACGGATGAAACTATCTATCAAGCTATAGTTCTACAAGGACAGTCCGTTCTACAAATGCATAGAACAAACACAAACAATTTTTTTATGTTTGTAGATATTCCATCAAACAACTAGTGTGCGAGGAGGAGCAATCCGGCCGACGAGTCGTCGATGGCTTGCGGCTTCCTGGAGGGGGTGGGCAATGACCACTGGAAGTGCTCCTCAACGTGGGGAAGGCATCTATGCATCCAGAAGTCAGAGACGCCGCGCCGTTGCCGCTCAAATGTCACCGGACCTCCGCTCGGCCGCGACAGTGGGGCTACCGGCTATGGTGCTCCGTCGGATGCTAGGTCACCAAGTAGGGGCATAGACGAATGGCCATGGCCACTACGACGACGAATCGACACGGGCGGAGGCCAAATCGGGGCGGGCAGCGAGGCCGTGGGCGGCTAGAGGGGGAGTACTACGGTTGGGAAGTACTTCGGGGCATGCGGTGGAGCGGTAGTGGTGGCCTACGGTGGCGGATTAGCGACTGCGGCGGCGGTGGGCGTGCGGGTCAGACATGTTCCGGCTGGAGGCGGGTGAAAAACGGCTGAGCACAGACGATTTGTGGCAGCCTTGCGCTTTTGCGGTTGCCGCATATTTGCCGAACGCAGAGCCACTTTTTGGGCTGCCCTTTTTTTTGCAAAAAAAATTGGTATTGGGCTGCTATTGGAGGACTTTGTTTTGCCCCTTCATGCCCTAAAAATGCCTTGTACCCAATAATAAGATAGCGTTGAAGATGCTCTTACCTTTTTAATAATGGAATATATTAATATCGTGAAAATACCAATTACATCAAGCCTCTGCAACAACGTAATGTCGTAAAGACATTAAGGATGCACACAACCAAAGCACACAAAAAACAAGAATAAAAAAACCCCGCTATACTGATCAATTCCTTATAGGTAGAACCACCACCTAGACAACACCTGAAGTACAAATTCATCAAACGCGATGCCTCCAAGAAGAAAACAATGCACAAGCACCGTCATCGCCCGATCATATATCTTAGGTTTTCATCTTGGAGAAGATCCATGCTTCCAAAACAATGCCTTCAATAAGGTCACTGCTAGACTCAATCAATTTAGGCCAGACCTTGGGTTTTCGCCCTGAAAGTTAAGACTCTGTACTCTGCTTGTGTTGCCGCCCCCACTTGCCGATGCCACTGCTACGAATCACGAATCACCAAGCAGAGTCCTCATCGCCACGAAGACTCGATCTGCCATTACAAGGCCTTAGACCTCAGCCACCATGCCGTTCTTTGTCACTGTCTTCATCATAAAAATCGAAATACAGATGCTCTTACATGGTTGACTGGCTCTTAATCGAGTGTTTTAAGGAAAGACTCTGAATCCAATAGCATGGTTGCGTGCCAATTCGAATCACTCGGTTGCTAAACAGGAGTGCGAAGAGCAACATAAGTACAATATGTGTTACGAAACGATGACCAAATATTACATTACCAATGCTGCGCGGATTACATGTGTGACAGTGTGACACGAACCACATAACTTCCCAACACAGTGACGATCCATTACAACAGTAGTAGTAGTAGTAGAACCAGATGTAATCTACTGTCCTCGACAACACCAATGCACAAACAAGTAGGGAGAGAAAAGAAGCCCACACACTGTACAGTACACAGACATAGCGGACCGTTATTACATACGTGCTTCATGACGCGGGAGCACCGTGCACCTTGTAAGCTCTTCTAAGCTTCCGCGGGAGCACCGCAAAAGCAGAGGAGCTTCGCGATGCGCTTCATGACGCCGCCGCGCCTCGCCGGCGGCTTGCTCTGCTTCGCCTTCCCTTCTTCAGCGCCGCCACCGTACCCCTTTTCCATGGAGACAGAGAGCCAACAAATATTACTAGACAGAAGAATGATCTGTTGAGGAGGAGGAGGAGGATCAGAGCCAAAAACACTTCACGGCACCAACACTCGGCAGGGGAGACGTATAAATACACCCATGTCTCTTGGAAGAACTGCACGGCCAGCCATTTTCACGCCATTTTCGGGGTTAAAATCAGGCAAATGCATGGTAAGTACGTACGTGTGACTGGGCGCTGGGTTTCTTGTCTCCTCCTCCAGCTCTGTAACTTCACGCTGATGTCCCCAGTTGCACCGCCGTTGCATTCTCTAAATCCTTTCGGCCTTTTTCTCCAAAAACGTACGGGCGTGTCCCCTGCGGAAGAAAATGTCCGTCCATTTTCGGTCACCGTCTGCCGATCATTTCGCGTACAATCACTTGACTGCAACTAGTGAGCTAGTGCCGCCGGCGACCAGGTAGGTGTATGGAATGTTCCAGCCCTTTGGGTCGATCCAAGTCACGCCGAAAGTGAACAAGTAGACAGAAGGACGTCATTTTCCGGCGTGGCTTCAAAAGAGAAAACAACCTGAAAAATGGCTTGATCAGTTGCAAGGCAATTCATTCGCATGGTTTGGTTAAGCGCTTTTGCTAATCTTCAGTTGCATGAAAATTTGGTTCCTGCTTGACTCCGCGTAGATGAGATTCCATGATCGAGTGGCTTGTTCCCGTTGAATATGGCAAATGTATGTATTCTGTATGTAGTTTTTTTGACATTATATATTACCACTATATAGTGTACAAAATATTGTCCATCGGATGAAGCTGATTCAACGGTTGTGAGATGGCAAATCTAAGTAGTGTTGGCCGTTGGATATTCTCTTTATTACACTGGATTCTGCTACGAGAAGATTCCAGACACCATGCATAATATGCACAAACCTCAAAGCAAATAGAGTTGTCATTCCTTTTAATTATTTATTTACTAAGCACATTGTGCACACAAAATAATAACTTATTTTTTTTTTTGAAAAACTTCCGATCTATTCATCTTCAATCATGGCAGTACAACAAACACTAGAAATAATAAAAATTACATCCAGGTCCATAGACCACCTAACGACGACCACAAACACCGAAGCGAGCTGAAGGCGCGCCACTGTCATCGCTCCTCCCTCGCCGGAGTCGGGCACAACTTGTTGTAGTAGACAGTCGGGAAGTCGTCATGCTAAGGCCACATAGGACCAGCGCACCAGAACAGCAACCACCGCCGATGAAGGATAACGTAGATCGAAAGGATCCAATCCGAAGACACACGAATATAGACGAAAAACAACCAGATCCGAGCAAATCCACCGAGGATAGATCCGTCGGAGACACACCTCCACACGCCCACCAACGATGCTAGACGCATCACCTGAGCGGGGGCTAGGCGGGGAGACCTTTATTCCATCTTCAGGGAGTCGCCGCCGTCTCGTCTTCTCGAGCAAGACACAAACCCTGACAAATATGAAAGGAACAACTAACAACGGAGCCCCCTCGCCGGCCCTTGTCAGAATCCACCTCGCCTCCATGGCCCTAGGGCCACCGGAGATGAGGCAGACCTGTGACGGAGCCGGCAAGAGGCACAAACCCTAGCTTGTTTGATGGAGTAGGATGCGGCTAAGTTAATAACTTCTTACTTGTTCTAGAATTCCATACTATAACTTGACAAGTTTGTTTCCTTCCAAAAGAATGGTCTTTTCTTACGTTATGATTTGTTCAAGGCTAAGGCAACATCTTTCTAAAATCCATTTATATTTCCAAATAGAGTACTTAGCTATTTGTACACTTAACTTGAGTTTTGTGTAGTATATATCACATAGTTATATAATATTCTATAACTATGATTCAATTCTCATTGAGACGAACGACATATCGAATCTACCACTTATACTTAACGAAATTGTGACTCTAAATATACACCTTAGCCTATTATAGTATTGTATATCAGTACTCGGTCGTATTTTGGTTATCTAAACTAACCTGCACAACATGTGTAGTTTACTATTTCCTCCGTTTCATAATATAAGAACATTTTTGACACTAACTAGTGTAAAAGACGCTTTTATATTATGAGACGGTGGTAGTAGTATAGAGAGCCCACCTGGTGGTAATGTGTCAGAATGCTTGTGTGCGGTTGTTTGGCTATGTGTGCACCTACACCTGCGGAAGGAGGTACCATCCATGTGAGGCACGATTCCACCAATTCATTTTTGGTATATCAATCAAATATTAATCTCCAGCATGATTTTTTAATGCATTGGTTATAAATAATAGACTTACTCGCATAACATTATATTGATGCCTTAGAGTTGCACTACCTTTTACTTGTCCTTGCACATTAAGGAACAATGCTCCGTTTTGAGAAAAAAAACATTGGGAAACATTGCAAGTTCTATATTTTTTTACTTGGGTCTTTTTAGTTCTTTTTATTCCTACAGGTTTGTTTTCTTTCTATCAGGTAACTCCAAACAAAACTTCAATCTATAATATTTATATTTTTTATTTTTTCTCACCTTTGCTATTTCTTGGCACTTGTTTATTTTTATCTCAATTTTTTGGCCCTCCAATTTTCTCATAAATTCGTGCGCTATGAGTGTGATGCATCAAGCCCCTGACAATGTTATTTGCTTGTTTGAAAAAAAGTGGAATTCATGCTTGTGTTTTTTTTGTAGAGAGAGGTGCCAAAAAAGCAGAGGCTGTAACCTAAATATCATGCGATACAACTAATCACATTTGTCGGCTGGTCTCCTTAATTCGTATCCGTTCTTAAAATGCATTACTTTAGAAGTGTTCTTGCATAAAATGGAATTGTGCAAGTTTTGTATAACTTGTGTGCAAGTTCTGAACATTGCACTTTTTATTGTGGCTCTGTTTTTATTAGGGTAATATTATTTCATAAATTCAGTCTACTATACTAGAATTTTGGTATTTTATCCTTTTGTTTAACTTTCAATCGGGAAATATTATTCCAAAGATTATATATACCATAGCAACATTTTTGTATTTCATTCTTTGTTCTTTTAAATATCAAGAGGGGCTTTTTCCGCCGTTCATTTTTATCTCTCTTATTATCACCCATTTCGAGTCATTTATTCAGAAACAAGAATACTTAGAGGAGACACGAAACCAGAATCCTATAGCAAACGAAAAAAAGCAAATACAACATGTTATAATCTTTTTAGTTTTATTTTTTGTCATGGTAATATTATTCCGTGAGTTCTGTCTACTACAATAGAATCGGTTTGTTTAATTTTCTATCAGGAAAAATGTTATTCCAAAGATTATATATACTATAGCAATATTTTGGTATTTTATTCTTTGTTTCTTTTTAAATATCAAGAGGTGATTTTTCCGCAATTCATTTTTATCTCTCTTATTATTACCCATTTTGAGAAATTTCTTCAGAAATAAGAATGCTTAGAGGATACACAAAGCCAGAATGCTATAGCAAAGGAAAAAAAGCAAATACAACATGTTATAAATTATTTTCAAAAATATAGATAACCTTAAATTATTGTGACATTTATATGATCCAAACATGAATTAAGGTAATAAAAATAGAGTGGCTGAATATGCCAGCCACACAAACGACAACAGACAAGAAACAAGAAATATGAAGCCAACATACAAGATACAAGAAATGTGTCACATATCTTAATAGTAGGCAGAAAAGCATGGCGACTGGACATTCTAGGAAGAAATATATGTTCCTCGATATCACAAAAACAACACTTTGCGTAATGCTGGCATCTATCATTTTTCATGTTGTCTTTTTTTACCCGAAAACCATAGAATAATAGTTCTACGGTAAATTTTCAATAAACCATAAAAGTAATTTACAAGGGGAAGGAAAAAAGGAAGAAACAGAGGAAAAGACAGTCCAGAAGGCCTAACCAATGCCAGTTCTAGGCCTAACCAATTCTGAAAGCTCTTGAATATGTTTCTCTTTAACTTTGTATCTAAGCAACTTGAGATCTTGTTTAAGATAGAATTTCGTTCGGATCACCTCTCAATCAATCTACCACATGAAAATTTTGATTTTTAGCTAAATTTTTTCATTTCCAAATCAACCTATGTTGGAACGGCCAGTCATCATTAATGAGGTCCGCTTACATTGGTTGACTGAAATGATCCCAGAAATGGTGAGATTCTTTTTTTGAAAGACCCAACGCTGCTGGCATTCATATATTAAGCAGGAAGCAACAAAAAGAGCAAATACATGGTGAAGATCCTAGGATCAAGTGGCCTAAAGGAAAATAAAGATTACATTAGCCAATTCCGGTCGGAGGTTCTGCAAAAGGCCGCGATAGGCATTTTGCCCCAGCTTGGCGCCACAGCTGAATAGCACGATGACATGCCGCCACAATGTCACTCCCTAGCGCCTTTTTTGCACGAAAAGTGCAATTGTTCCGTTCTAGCCATATCTCCTAGAGCACCAAGATGATGATGGACTTGATCCCCTTCCGGCCTTCCCCTGGAGTGGCGGCAACGATTGCTTCGACGATTTGAGTCACCATATTCAGGCAGCTCCATACACTTGGCCTCACAGCCCGGCATCCTGACCATGTCGCCACCTTTTCCCAGACCTCCTTTGTGATCGGGCAGTGCCAGAAGAGGTGAACCTATCACTCTAGGTTTCTGAAACAAAGGTGACAGAAATAGTCGTTGCACCATCCTCGCCTTTGCAACCGATCATTGCACCACAACCTGTTGAGATGCACCAGCCAGGCAAACACTTTTGACTTCCCCGGAGCTCAGGCATCCCAAATCAAGCTTTTGAAACATGATCGCTGCGTCCCCTGGAATTGCGCCTAGTAGGCCGAGGCAGCAGAGTAGCTGCCATCAGTCGTCCAGTTCCATCTAATGGAATCATCGACCTGGGGGTTTAGCATCAGGCGGACACTGGCAATCATCCTCGCCATGGACAGCACGTCTTGCAGCAGAGGGGCGGTGTCCCCGTGCGCCAAGTCTCTGATCCAGGAGTCGTCGACCAGAGCGGCTCTAACCGATCTCGATTTCCGCCTTGAGTGCTTGAAAAGCCTGGGGAAAACATCCCTAAGAGGCTGCCCATTGGCCCATGAGCAGGTCCAGAACCCTGCCTTTTCTCCATTACCTAATGAGATAGAAGTTGCAGCTGTGAACATGGCCCTGTCCGTGACATCACAGGGTAAGTCCATGCCCAGCCAGGCTCGATCAGGGTTTTTCCATGTGTACCAGAGCCACCGAAGCCGTAGCGCTCGGCCATACTTCTGCAGGTCGAGGATGCCAAGACCGCCATGCTCGATCGGGGTACACACCTTTGCCCAATTAACTTTGCATTTGCCCCTGTGATCATCTCATTGTGCGCCCAAAGGAACTTTCCTCTGGATTTGTCAATCGCTTTTAGAAGCTTCTTCGGCACCCGCAGCGCGGTGAAGGTGAAGGTCGGCCGCGAGGTGAGGACCGCACGGACTAGCACTCGACGTCCGGCAATGGTTAGCAGCTTCGTCTTCCACCCCACCAGCCGAGCTCGGATGCGATCAAGGACGAATTGAAGGTGCACAAGCCTGAGCCTTGCCGGTATAATCGGTAGCCCCAGGTATGTTATCGGGAAGGACTTCATTTGTCCCCCAAAGCTCTGCAAAACCTCGGCCATATTGATGTCCTCATAGCGGATGTGCGTCGCAGATGATTTAGCGAGGTTAATCTTGAGACCAGCTGCATCCCCAAAGCCATGCAGAATACCCATGAGGGCCTCAATCTCTTCAGCGATTGGGTTTGCAAAGAGGACAGCGTCGTCCGCATAGAGACTGACACGCAGCTTCAGCTCTCTTCCCGGCAAAGGGTTTATGATGTTTCTCTCTGCTGCAAGCCGAAGCAGGCGATGCAGTGGATCAATTGCCAGAATGAATAGCAACGGTGAGAGGGGGTCCCCCTGGCGCATCCCTTGTTGGTGCAGCAACTGCACTTCGGGCACCCATTAAGCATGACAACCGAACTGGAGGTCGACAACAGCAGTGCGATCCAATCCCTCCATCTGGCACTGAAGCCCAGATTTTGTAGCAGTTCAAGGAGGTACTCCCAAGATACACTATCAAAAGCCTGGGTGATGTCAAGCTTTAATAGGACCGCTGGGGTTTTTCTTCTATGCAGCAGCTTGACACCATTATGCACGTACATGAAGCTATCATGTACGCATTTTGACTTTAAAAAAGCAGTCTGAGCCGAGGAGATGATGTTGTTAATCACCTTGGAGAGCCAGATGGCAAGATTTTTGCAATGAGTTTGGCTATGGACTACACTCGTCGCACCCTCCTTCTTTGGCAGCATAGTCACCAGGGCCGTGTTGAGCTCACTAAAACCCTGCCCCACAAGGCTGTAGAACTGCTGAAAAGCCGCCATAATACCCTATTTTATCAACCCCCAACATGACCTGAAAAATGATACGTCTCCAACGTATCTATAATTTTTGATTGCTCCATGCTATATTATCTACTGTTTTGGACTATATTGGGCTTTATTTTCCACTTTTATATTATTTTTGGGACTAACCTATTAACCGGAGGCCCATCCCAGAATTGCTGTTTTGCCTATTTCAGTGTTTCGGATAAACAAAATATCAAACGGAGTCCAAACGGAATAAAATCTTCGGAAACGTGATTTTCTCATCGAATGTGATCCAGGAGACTTGGACCCTACTGCAAGGGATCAAAGAGGTGGTCACGAGGGTGGGGGCGTGCCCCCCCTAGGGCGCGCCCCCTGCCTCGTGGGCCCCTCGGTGCTCCACCGACGTACTCCTTCCTCCTATATATACACACGTACCCCCAAACGATCAGAACAGGAGCCAAAAACCTAATTCCACCGCCGCAACTTTCTGTATCCATGAGATCCCATCTTGGGGCCTGTTCCAGAGCTCCGCCGGAAGAGGGCCGTCATCATGGAGGGCTTCTACATCATCCTAGCCCCTCCGATGAAGTGTGAGTAGTTTACCTCAGACCTTTGGGTCCATAGTTAGTAGCTAGATGGCTTCTTCTCTCTCTTTGAATCTCAATACAAAGTTCTCCCCCTCTCTTGTGGAGATCTATTCGATGTAATCTTCTTTTTGCGGTGTGTTTGTTGAGACCGATGAATTGTGGGTTTATGATCAAGTCTATCTATGAATAATATTTGAATCTTCTCTGAATTCTTTTATGCATGATTGGTTATCTTTGCAAGTCTCTTCGAATCATCCGTTTGGTTTGGCCAACTAGATTGGTAGTTCTTGCCATGGGAGAAGTGCTTAGCTTTGGGTTCGATCTTGCGGTGTCCTTACCCAGTAACAGAAGGGGCAGCAAGGCACGTATTGTATTGTTGCCATCGAGGATAACAAGATGGGGTTTATCTCATATTGCATGAATTTATCTCTCTACATCATGTCATCTTGCTTAAGGTGTTACTCTGTTTTTAACTTAATACTCTAGATGCATGCTGGATAGCGGTCGATGAGTGGAGTAATAGTAGTAGATGCAGAATTGTTTCGATCTACTTGTCACGGACGTGATGCCTATATACATGATCATGCCTAGATATTCTCATAATTATGCACAATTCTATCAATTGCTCAACAGTAATTTGTTCACCCACCGTAGAATACTTATGCTCTTGAGAGAAGCCACTAGTGAAACCTATGGCCCCCGGTGAAAGTGCAACTATTCCTAGGTGGTTTTGGTAATTCATAACAACATATAGCTCATTGAGCTAATGCTATTCCAAGATGACTATTTCAGGAAAGCTCAATGATTGGCATGGCATGGATGTGAAAGTGGAACCCTCAAAATGCTAAGGACAAAGGATTGGCTCAAGCTCAAAAGCTCAAGACTCTTCATTTTATATTTTAGTGATCCAAGATCACATTGAGTCTTTAGTAAAAGCCAATACTATCAAGGAGGGATGAGGTGTTGCTTAATGAGCCTCTTGCTTCATGTGCTTAGTGATATGCTCCAAAATCCTCAGCTACTTTCCCATATCCACATATGACCTAAACCCTAAGCCAAACTCGGTCCTACCGATTCTTTCTATCCGGCGCCACCGAGTTTCACTTGTCATAAGCCACTGCCAAACCCTAGCAATTCGGTTCTACCGATAGGGATCTCGGTCTCACCGAGATGGGATTGCAAACTCTCTGTTTCCCTTTCATAACTTTTCGGTCTCACCGAAAGAGCGAATTGGTCCCACCGAGATTGCAATGTAAACTCTTTGTTTCCCTTTTGTAACTTTTTGGTCTCACCGAAAGAGCAAATCGGTCCCACCGAGTTTGCCTGACCAACTCTCTGGTTAGCTTATTACCAAACTCGGTCTCACCGAGTTTGTGTAATCGGTCTCATCGAGATTACGTTATGCCCAAACCCTAACCATATCGGTCCTACCGAGTTGCATGTCAGTCCCACCGAAAATCTCTAACGGTCACTAGGTTTACCTTTTCGGTCCGACCGAGTTTGTTGATTCGGTCCCACCGAGATTGGAAAACTGTGTGTAACAGTTGGATTTTGTGTGGAGGCTATATATACCCCTCCACCTCCTCTTCATTCGTGGAGAGAGCCATCAGAACACATACACAATTCCAACTCATATGTTCTAAGAGAGAACCACCTACTCATGTGTTGAGACCAAGATATTCCATTCCTACCATATGAATCTTGATCTCTAGCCTTCCCCAAGTTGCTTTCCACTCAAATCTTCTTTCCACAAAATCCAAATCCTATGAGAGAGAGTTGAGTGTTGGGGAGACTATCATTTGAAGCACAAGAGCAAGGAGTTCATCATCAACACACCATTTGTTACTTCTTGGAGAGTGGTGTCTCCTAGATTGGCTAGGTGTCACTTGGGAGCCTCCGACAAGATTGTGGAGTTGAACCAAGGAGTTTGTAAGGGCAAGGAGATCGCCTACTTCGTGAAGATCTACCGCTAGTGAGGCAAGTCCTTCGTGGGCGATGGCCATGGTGGGATAGACAAGGTTGCTTCTTCGTGGACCCTTCGTGGGTGGTTGCTTCTTCGTGGACCTTCGTGGGTGGAGCCCTCCGTGGACTCGCGCAACCATTACCCTTCATGGGTGGAGCCCTCCGTGGACTCGTGCAACCGTTACCCTTCGTGGGTTGAAGTCTCCATCAACGTGGATATAGGATAGCACCACCTAACCGAACCACGGGAAAAACATCCATGTCTCCAATTGCGTTTGAATTCTCCAAACCCTTCCCTTTACATTCTTGCAAGTTGCATGCTTTACTTTCTGCTGCCAATATACTCTTTGCATGCTTGCTTGAATTGTGTGATGATTGCTTGACTTGTCCTACAATAGCTAAAAACTGCCAAGAACTAAAATTAGGAAAAGGTTAAGTTTTTATTTTGTCAAGTAGTCTAATCATCCCCCCTCTAGACATACTTTCGATCCTACACCCGGGTCTATTCTCATCATATCAATCTCCATCACTTTTATATTGTTTTGCTATTTACTTTGCCTTTACTTTTTACTTTGCATCTTTATATCAAAAATACCAAAAATATTCTATCTATCAGATCTCACTCTCGTAAGTGACCGTGAAGGGCTTGACAACCCCTAATCGCGTTGGTTGCGAGTAGCTATCGCTTTGTGCAGGTACGAGGGACTTGAGAGTGGGCTCCTACTGGATTGATATCTTGGTTCTCAAAAACTAAGGGAAATACTTACGCTGCTCTGCTGCATCATCCCTTCCTCTTCGGGGAAAACCAACGCAAGCTCAAGACGTAGCAAAAAACATGCCATTGGAACCGTCCGGGCCAGGTGCTCTATCCGTTGGCGAATCCTTGATTGCAGCCCAAACTTCCTCCTCCATGAAGGGGTTGTCAAGCCCGACTGCAGGCACCTGGGGAAGATGCATCTGCTACCAGTCCAGGGTCCTGCCTTGCTGTGTCCGCGCACCCAGGATTGCAGCAAAATGATCGTCGATCACCGTAGCCTTATCCTCGTGAGCTAGCATGATCTGCCCTGGTGCTGGATTGAGTGAATGAAGTTTTTTCGCCGTCTAGACGTCAGCTTGGCATGGAAAAACTTCGTGTTGGCATCCCCGAGTCGCAACCCTCGAACCCTAGCTGCTTGTCTTTTTTCGTGCCTTCTCTATTGCTGCTAAGCCGAGCTGCCTAATTTTCAGCAGTGTTCTAAGTTGGTGTTCTACATCCGTCAGTAACCGGCTTTCCTGTGCGACGTCCAGCCAAAGGATCACCCCAGTTGCAATATGAAACTGAAGTTTAGTGATACGTCTCCAACGTATCTATAATTTTTTATTGTTCCATGCCATTATATAATCTGTTTTGGATGTTGATGACCCACAAGTATAGGGGATCTATCGTAGTCCTTTCGATAAGTAAGAGTGTCGAACCCAACGAGGAGCAGAAGGAAATGATAAGCAGTTTTCAGCAAGGTATTCTCTGCAAGTACTGAAATAAGTGGTAACAGATAGTTTTGTGATAAGATAAATTGTAACGAGCAACAAGTAACAAAAGTAAATAAAGTGCAGCAAGGTGGCCCAATCCTTTTTGTAGCAAAGGACAAGCCGGAACAAACTCTGATAATAGGAAAAGCGCTCCCGAGGACGCATGGGAATATCGTCAAGCTAGTTTTCATCACGTTCATATGATTCGCGTTTGATACTTCGATAATTTGATATGTGGGTGGACCGGTGCTTGGGTGCTGTTCTTAGTTGAGGTTGCCATGTGCTTTTATGGTTGGATGCATAAAATCTCAATGCGAAAGAACGTCACTTTATATTGCCCCTTGTGATATGAACCTTTAGTATCCAGTCTGTCACTTTTATTACTTCCACATCACAAGATCGTATAAAGCTTATTTCTCCCACACCAATCAATCATACATGTTTAGAGCAATTTTTATTGCTTTGCACCGATGACAACTTACTTGAAGGATCTTACTCAATCCATAGGTAGATATGGTGGACTCTCATGGCAAAACTGGTTTAGGGATTTTGGAAGCACAAGTAGTATTTCTACTTAGTGCTGAGAATTTGGCTAGCATGAGGGGGAAAGGCAGGCTCAACAAGTTAGAGGATCCATGACAACATACTTTATCTCAGATATAATAAAGACATAACTCATTACGTTGTCTTCCTTGTCCAACATCAACTCTTTAGCATGTCATATTTTATTGAGTGCTCCCAATCATAAAAGATGTCAATGATAATATATCTATACGTGAAAACCTCTCTTTCCGTATTACTTCATATTAATTGCAACAATGACCAAAGCTATGTCTGCCAATTCCCAACAACTTTTAATCATCATACTCTTTCTATGTGAAGTCATTACTCTCAATAAGATCAATATTAACTCTTTGTTTCTTTTTATTATTTTTCTCTTTTCTTTTATTCACCCAAGATCATGGCAAAATAATCAAGCCCTTAACTCAACACTAATCTTTATTATATATACCTCACGGACTCGATTACAAAGAGAGATCATAAAGCAAAACTCAAAGCTAGATCATGCCATAAACTTTATTCTACTAGATCAAGATACTACTAATAGGATCGAACTAAGAAAAATGGTAAAGATAGGAGTTGTGATGGTGATACGATACCGGGGAACCTCCCCCAAGCTTGGAAGTTGCCAAGGGGAGTGCCCATACCCATGTGATTATATCTCCTTCTTTGTTGGTGAAGAAGGTGGAGGTAACGGATAACCGCACATCGAGCGTAAGAGGTCCTCCAGCTTGCGAATAATGCCCTTGAGTGCGACAATATGCTCCTTCAACAAAATATTTTCTTGTGTGAGATACTTGTTTTGTATACGAGCTAACTCGATCATCTTGAAAGCTTCAATCTCAGTTGGGCTAAGAAGGTTATGATCAATTTGAAGGATGTCTTTTGCTGCTGGAGCTTGATCCTCCGTGGCCTTCTTGATCCTTTCATCCTTGTTGACCCTCGTGGGTTCTTCCCTCTTCAGATCTATCTTCATTAGCCAAGCATCGTTGTCACCATTGTTGGAGGAGGGAGATGACATCATGCCTAGCCTGGAAAACCCTAACAGAAAACAGCTCGAAACAAGAACAAAGGAGGCTTGCATGATATGGGAGTCAAAACCTTCGGGAGGTTATATAATGAATTTTTACCGAGCAAAATACGTATCGTGCAAGAAAACAGAGTCTGAAGGGCACACGAGGTGCTCACGAGGTAGGGGGGCGCGCCCAGGGGGGTAGGGCGCGCCCACCACCCTCGTGGGACCCTCGTGTCCTTCCCGGATTGCTACTTATTTTTCTATTTTTCTAAATATTCCAAAACGGAGAAATATTGCCTTAAAAATTGTTTTGGAGTCGGTTTACTTACGTACCACATACCTATTCCTTTTCGGAGTCTGAAATGTTCCGGAAAGTGTCCCTTATGTATTCCTCCGGGGTTACGGTTTCAATAATATTGGTTTCAACATTTATGGGATTACCTGAGATATAATGTTTAATTCTTTGACCGTTTACCACCTTTGGATTTGTGCCTTCAAAGTTGTTGATCTTTATGGCGCCAGAACGATAGACCTCTTCGATAACATAGGGGCCTTCCCATTTAGAGAGAAGTTTGCCTGCAAAAAATCTTAAACAAGAGTTGTATAGCAATACATAATCACCTACATTAAACTCACGCTTTTGTATCCTTTTGTCATGCCATCTTTTAACTTTTTCTTTAAACAACTTGGCATTTTCATAAGCTTCGGTTCTCCACTCATCAAGTGAGCTAATATCAAATAACCTCTTCTCACCGGCAAGTTTAAAATCATAGTTGAGCTCTTTAATAGCCCAATATGCCTTATGTTCTAGTTCGAGAGGTAAGTGACATGCTTTTCCATAAACCATTTTATACGGAGACATACCTGTAGGATTTTTGTATGCAGTTCTATAAGCCCATAATGCATCATCAAGTTTCTTAGACCAATTCTTTCTAGACCTATTAACAGTCTTTTGCAAAATTAATTTGAGCTCTCTATTTCTCAACTCTACTTGACCACTAGACTGAGGGTGATAAGGTGATGCAATTCTATGATTAACATCATATTTAGCAAGCATTTTACGGAAAGCACCATGAATAAAGTGTGAACCACCATCAGTCATTAAATATCTAGGGACTCCAAACCTTGGAAAAATAACTTCCTTAAGCATTTTAATAGAAGTGTTGTGATCAACACTACTACTTGGAATAGCTTCTACCCACTTAGTAATGTAATCAACAGCAATTAGAATATGTGTGTATCCATTAGAGGCAGGAAAAGGTCCCATATAATCAAAGCCCCAAACATCAAACGGTTAATAACAAGTGAATAATGCATAGGCATTTCTTGACGTCTACTAATATTACCAATTCTTTGACATTCATCACAAGACAAGACAAACTTACGGGCATCCTTGAAGAGAGTAGGCCAATAAAAACCAGATTGCAATACCTTATGTGCAGTTCTATCTCTGGTGTGGTGTCCTCCATAAGACTCGGAGTGACACTTGCGTAGGATCTGTTCCTGTTCATGCTCAGGTACACAACGTCTAATAACACCATCTACTCCTTCTTTATAAAGATGTGGGTCATCCCAAAAGTAATTTCTCAAGTCATAGAAAACCTTTTTCTTTTGCTGGTATGTGAAGCTAGGTGGTATAAACTTAGCAACAATATAATTAGCATAATCAGCATACCATGGAGTACTACGAGAAGTACTTATAACATTTAATTGTTCATCAGGAAAGCTATCATTAATAGGTAGTGGGTCATCAAGAACATTCTCTAACCTAGACAAGTTGTCTGCAACAGGGTTCTCAGCTCCTTTTCTATCAACAATATGCAAATCAAATTCTTGTAGCAAGAGAACCCATCTAATAAGTCTAGGTTTAGCATCTTTCTTTTCCATGAGGTATTTAATAGCAGCATGATCAGTTTGAATAGTTACTTTAGAATCAATAATATCAGGTCTGAACTTATCACAAGCAAATACAACTGCTAAAAGCTCTTTTTTAGTAGTAGCATAATTTCTTTGAGCATTGTCTAGAGTCTTACTAGCATAATGAATAACATTTAATTTCTTATCAACTCTTTGCGCTAGAACAGCACCTATAGCATAATCACTGGCATCACACATAATTTCAAAGGATAAATTCAAATCAGGTGGCTGAACAATAGGTGCAGAGACTAATGCTTTCTTAAGTATTTCAAATGCTTCTACACAATCATCATCAAAGACAAATGGTATATCTTTTTGCAATAAATTAGTCAGAGGCCGAGAAATTTTTGAGAAGTCCTTAATGAACCTCCTGTAAAATCCAGCGTGACCAAGGAAACTTCTTATACCTTTGATGTCCTTGGGACATGGCATCTTTTCAATAGCATCAACCTTGGCTTTATCAACTTCAATACCTCTTTCAGAAACTTTGTGCCCCAAGACAATACCTTCATTAACCATAAAGTGGCACTTTTCCCAATTCAAGACAAGATTAGTTTCTTCACATCTCTGCAAAACTCGGTCAAGATTGCTCAAGCAATCATCAAAAGAGGAACCATAGACAAAAAAATCGTCCATGAAAATCTCACAAATCTTTTCACAAAAGTCAGAGAATATAGCCATCATGCATCTTTGAAAGGTAGCAGGTGCATTACATAAACCAAAAGGCATACATCTATAAGCAAAAGTACCAAAAGGGCATGTAAAAGTAGTCTTTGATTGATCTCTAGCCGACACAGGTATTTGAGAGAAACCAAAATAACCATCTAGAAAGCAATAGTGTGTATGTTTGCATAATCTTTCTAGCATTTGATCAATAAAAGGTAACGGGTAATGATCTTTCTTAGTAGCTTTATTTAATTTGCGGAAATCAATTACCATCCTATAACATATGATAATTCTGTGTGGAATCAATTCATCTTTATCATTAGGAACAACAGTAATACCTCCCTTCTTAGGGACACAATGGACAGGACTTACCCACTCACTATCAGCAACGGGATAGATTATACCTGCCTCCAGAAGCTTTAGTATTTCTTTTCTTACCACTTCTTTCATTTTAGGATTCAGACGTCGTTGAGGATCACGAACTGGTTTGGCATCTGCTTCCAAATTTATTTTATGTTGACATAGAGTGGGACTAATGCCCTCAAGATCATCAAGAGTATATCCAATAGCAACACGATGCTTCTTTCGAGTTTTCAATAATCTTTCTTCTTCATGCTCTGAAAGGTTAGCACTAATAATAACAGGATATATCTTCTTTTCATCAAGGTAAGCATATTTAATATTATCAGGAAAAGTTTTAATCTCAAACACGGGATCACCCTTGGGTGGAGGAGGATCCCCTAAAATTTCAACAGGAAAATTATGTTGCAGAATAGGTTCCTGTTTAAAGAATACTTCATCTATTTCCCTTCTTTCATTCATGAACATATCATTCTCATGGTCTAGCAAATAGTGTTCTAAAGGATCACTAGGAGGTACGGCAATAGAAGCTAGACCAATAATTTCATCTTTACTAGGTAATTCTTCCTCATGATGTTGTTTACTAAATTTAGAGAAATTAAACTCATGAACCATATCATCCAAGCCAATAGTAACAACATTCTTTGTGCAATCTATGGTAGCATTGACAGTATTTAAGAAGGGTCTACCAAATATAATGGGACAAAAGCTATCTTGTGGGGAACCAAGAACAAGAAAATCAGTAGGATATTTAGTTTTCCCACACAAGACTTCAACATCTCTAACAATTCCAATTGTTGAAATAGTATCTCTATTGGCAAGTTTAATTGTGACATCAATACCTTCTAACTCAGCAGGTGCAATTTCATTCTTAATTTCTTCGTATAAGTCAATAGGTATTACACTAGCACTAGCACCCATATCACATAAGCCATGATAACAATGATCTCCTATTTTAACAGAAATAACAGGCATGCCTACCACAGGTCTATGTTTATCTTTATCACAAGGTTTAGCAATTCTAGCAGTTTCACCTCCGAACTGAATAACATGCCCATCAATATTATCAGACAAGAGATCTTTAACAATAGCAATATTAGGTTCTACTTTAACTTGCTCAGGAGGTGTATAAGTTCTAATATTGCTTTTACGAACAACAGTTGAAGCTTTAGCATGATCCTTTATTCTAACAGGGAAAGGTGGTTTCTCAATATAAGAAGTAGGAACAATAGGATCATTATAAGTGACAGTCTTTTCTTCAACTTTAATAGGTGCAGCTACTTTTACTTCTATGGGAGGATGATATTTAAATCACTTCTCCTTAGGGAGATCAACATAAGAAGCAAAAGATTCACAGAAAGAAGCTACTATCTCAGAGTCAAGTCCATATTTAGTGCTAAACTTACGGAAAATATCGGTGTCCATAAAAGATTTAACACAATCAAACTTAGGTGTCATACCTGACTGCTTACCTTCGTCGAGGTCCCAATCTTCAGAGTTGCGTTTAATTCTATCCAATAAATTCCATCTGAATTCAATAGTCTTCATCATAAAAGAGCCAACACAAGAAGTATCGAACATGGTGCGATTGTTTTCAGAAAGTCCAGCATAAATTTTTTTTAATGATCATTTCTCTTGAGAGCTCATGATTGGGGCATGAATATAACATTGATTTAAGCCTCCCCAAGCTTGAGCGATGCTTTCTCCTTCGTGAGGCCAGAAATTATATATATAATTGCGATCATGATGAACAAGATGCATAGGGTAATACTTTTGATGAAATTCCAACTTCAATCTTTTATAGTCCCATGATTTCATATCATCACATAGCCTATACCATATCAATGCGTCTACCTTCAAAGATAAAGGGAAGACCTTCTTCTTAGCAACATCATCGGGTATACCTGCAAGCTTAAATAGTCCACAAACTTCATCCACATATATTAAGTGCTCATCAGGATGCTTTGTTCCATCTCCTTTAAAAGGGTTAGCTAGCAGTTTTTCCATCATACCCGAAGGAAATTCAAAAGGAGTTTCATTTTCAATAGGTTCAGTAGGTTGAGGAGCAACTCTTTTCTCTACTGGATGGGGTGAAGATACCCCGAACAAGCCCCTCAGAGAATTACTTTCCATAGTAACAAGTGACAGTAAATTTTAGTACACTATATAAATTTTTCCTTACCAAATTCCACCTACCAAAGGCGTTACACTCCCCGGCAACGGCGCCAGAAAAGAGTCTTGATGACCCACAAGTATAGGGGATCTATCGTAGTCCTTTCGATAAGTAAGAGTGTCGAACCCAACGAGGAGCAGAAGGAAATGATAAGCGTTTTTCAGCATGGTATTCTCTGCAAGTACTGAAATAAGTGGTAACAGATAGTTTTGTGATAAGATAAATTGTAACGAGCAACAAGTAACAAAAGTAAATAAATTGCAGCAAGGTGGCCCAATCCTTTTTGTAGCAAAGGACAAGCCGGAACAAACTCTTATAATAGGAAAAGCGCTCCCGAGGACACATGGGAATATCGTCAAGCTAGTTTTCATCATGTTCATATGATTCGCGTTTGATACTTTGATAATTTGATATGTGGGTGGACCGGTGCTTGGGTGCTGTTCTTACTTGAACAAGCATCCCACTTATGATTAACCTCTATTGCAAGCATCCGCAACTACAACAAAAGTATTAAGGTAAACCTAACCATAGCATGAAACATGTGGATCCAAATCAGCCCCTTACGAAGCAACGCATAAACTAGGGTTTAAGCTTCTGTCACTCTAGCAACCCATCATCTACTTATTACCTCCCAATGCCTTCCTATAGGCCCAAATAATGGTGAAGTGTTATGTAGTCGACGTTCACATAACACCACTAGAGGCTAGACAACATACATCTTATCAAAATATCAAACGAATACCAAATTCACATGACTACTAATAGCAAGACTTCTCCCTTGTCCTCAGGAACAAACGTAATTACTCACAAAGCATATTCATGTTCATAATCAGAGGGGTAATAATATGCATATAGGATCTGAACATATGATCTCCACCAAATAAACCAACTAGCATCAACTACAAGGAGTAATCAACACTACTAGCAAACCTACTGGCACCAATCCCGGACTTTGAGACAAGAATTGGATACAAGAGATGAACTAGGGTTTGGAGATGAGATGGTGCTGGTGAAGATGTTGATGGAGATTGCCCTCTCCCGATGAGAGGAGCATTGGTGATGACGATGGTGATGATTTCCCCCTCCCGGAGGGAAGTATCCCTGGCAGAACAGCTCTGCTGGAGCTCTAGATTGGTTCCGCCAAGGTTCCGCCTCGTGGCGGCGGAGTCTCGTCCCGAAAAGTTCCTTCTGATTTTTTTCTCATCGAAAGACTTCATATAGGAGAAGATGGACGTCGGAGAGCCACCAGGGGGGCCACGAGGTAGGGGGCGCACCCTAGGGGGGGGGGCGCCCCCACCCTCGTGAGCAGGGTGTGGGCCCCCCTGGCCTTCTTCTTTGGCGAGGATTTTTATTTATTTATTTTAAGATGTTCCGTGGAGTTTCAGGACTTTTAGAGTTGCGCAGAATAGGTCTCTAATATTTGCTCCTTTTCCAGCCATGAATTCCAGCTGCCGGCATTCTCCCTCCTTATGTAAGCCTTGTAAAATAAGAGAGAATAGCCATAAGTATTGTGACATAAAGTGAAATAACAGTCCATAATGCAATGAAACAATTCCTTATTTAACACTAACTTAAATTTTGTTTCCCTATTTAACACTGAAAAACTTTTTCTTCCCTATCTAACAACGAATCTAAATTTTATGCCTTTTATAACACTCTCATCCATTTTAAGCATAAATGACACCTAAAAAGACCTTTTTCCCCTCATGTGTTATGTGTGTGTGCGAGGCAGTAACACACACGCAACATCAGTGAGAGAGGGCAGTAGCACACATAGCAGCACATACACACACCCGCAAAAAAGCAGCACATACACAAGCAGCAACAGACACGCACACACACACACAACACCACACACACGTAGCACACTCACTCACAGGCAACACACACACAGAGACACCCATCAGCACACGTAGCAGCAGGGACGCATGCACACATAGGCACGCAACAACACGCGCACACACACATGCACGCACGCAGTAGCACACACAGTAGTAG
Organism: Triticum aestivum; assembly: GCF_018294505.1. Taxonomy (NCBI): domain Eukaryota; kingdom Viridiplantae; phylum Streptophyta; class Magnoliopsida; order Poales; family Poaceae; genus Triticum; species Triticum aestivum. The sequence continues at coordinate 560,659,918 of NC_057809.1, read as the reverse complement.
CAAACACACACACGTACACACAAAGTAGCAAAAAAAACACACACACACAGTAGCACACACATGTGCGCACGCACACAGATGCAACAGCACACACATGCGCGCACAAACATACTATAAGAGGGCAAAAGGGTCTTTTCAGGTGTTATTTAGGCTCAAAATGGATAGAAGTGTTATAAAAGGCATAAAATTTAGACTCGTTGTTAGATAGGGAAGAAATTATTTGTCGATGTCAAATAGGGCATAAAATTTAGACACAATGTTAAATAAGGAATTCTCTCTAATGCAATAAATATCGATATAAAAGCATGATGCAAAATGGACGTATAAAATGTTAATGGGCTTTATTTTACACTTTTATATTATTTTTGGGACTAACCTATTAACCAAAGACCCAGTCCAGATTGCTGTTTTTTTGCCTATTTTAGTGTTTCGCAGAAAAGGAATATCGAACGGAGTCCAAGCGGAATGAAACCTTCTGGAGCATGATTTTGGGAACAAACGTGATCCAGAGGACTTGGAGTGGACGTCAAGCAACCAACGAGGTGTCCACGAGGTAGGGGGCGCGCCCTCCCCCCTCGTGGCTCAACCGACCTACTTCTTCCTCCTATATATGTTCACATACCCCGAAAACATCCAGGAGCACCACGAAACCCTATTTCCACCGCCGCAACCTTCTGTACCCAAGAGATCCCATCTTGGGGGCTTTTCCGGAGCTCCGCCGGAGGGGGCATCGATCATGGAGGGCCTCTACATCAACTCCATGGCCCCTCCGATGATGTGTGAGTAGTTTACTTCAGACCTTCGGGTCCATAGCTAGTAGCTAGATGGCTTCTTCTCTCTCTTTGGATCTCAATACAAAGTTCTCCTCGATCTTCTTGGATATCTATTCGATGTAACTCTTTTTGCGGTGTGTTTGTCAAGATCTGATGAATGTGGGTTTATGATCAAGTCTATCTATGAATAATATTTGATTCTTCTCTGAAATCTTTTATGCGTGATTGGTTATCTTTGCAAGTCTCTTCGAATTATCAGTTTGGTTTGCCCTACTAGATTGATCGTTCTTGCAATGAGAGAAGTGCTTAGCTTTGGGTTCAATCTTCCGATGCTCGATCCCAGTGACAGAAAGGGAAACGACACGCATTGTATTACTGCCATCGAGGATAAAAAGATGGGGTTTATATCATATTGCTTGAGTTTATCCCTCTACATCATGTCATCTTACCTAAGGCGTCACTCTGTTCTTATGAACTTAATACTCTAGATGCATGCTGGATAGCGGCCGATGTGTGGAGTAATAGTAGTAGACGCAGGCAGGAGTCGGTCTACTTGTCACGGACGTGATGCCTATATGCATGATCATGCCTAGATATTCTCATAATTATTCGCTTTTCTATCAATTGCTCGACAGTAATTTGTTCACCCACCGCAATACTTATGCTATCTTGATAGAAGCCACTAGTGAAACCTATGACCCCCGGGTCTATTTTCCATCATATAAGTTTCGAATCTATTTTACTTTGTAATCTTTACTTTCAATCTATATCATAAAAATACCAAAAATATTGATCTTATCATTATTATCTCTATCAGATCTCACTCTCGTAAGTGACCGTGAAGGGATTGACAACCCCTTTATCGCGTTGGTTGTGAGGTTCTTATTTGTTTGTGTAGGTACAAGGGACTTGCGTGTGGCCTCCTACTGGATTGATACCTTGGTTCTCAAAAACTGAGGGAAATACTTACGCTACTTTGCTGCATCACCCTTTCCTCTTCAAGGGAAAACCAACGCAGCGCTCAAGAGGTAGCAAGAAGAATTTCTGGCGCCGTTGCCAGGGAGTCTACGCACAAGTCAAGACATACCAAGTAACCATCATAAACTCTTATCCCTCGCATTACATTATTTGCCATTTGCCTCTCGTTTTCCTCTCCCCCAATTCACCCTTGCCGTTTTATTCGCCTTTTTCCGTTTGCCTTTTTTTTCGCTTGCTTCTCGTTATGGCCGGCTCGCGCTGACCGTTGAAGATGAGTGGGGTGGCAGTGGCCTCGGCCACTAGGGCATCGAGCTCAGCACTCATGCTGTCGAACGCCGGGGGTGGGGAGAGGATGCAAGCGGCTGATGTCTACTACACAACCTTCTTCTTGTAGACGTTGTTGGGCCTCCAAGTGCAGAGGTTTGTAGGACAGTAGCAAAATTTCCCTCAAGTGGATGACCTAAGATTTATCAATCCGTAGGAGGCGTAGGATGAAGATGGTCTCTCTCGAGCAACCCTGCAACCAAATAACAAAGAGTCTCTTGTGTCCCCAACACACCCAATACAATGGTAAATTGTATAGGTGCACTAGTTCGGTGAAGAGATGGTGATACAAGTGGTATATGGATGGTATATAAAGGTTTTTGTAATCTGAAAATATAAAAACAGCAAGGTAACTAATGATAAAAGTGAGCGCAAACGGTATTGCAATGTGTGGAAACAAGGCCTAGGGTTCATACTTTCACTAATGCAAGTTCTCTCAACAATAATAACATAATTGGATCATATAACTATCCCTCAACATGCAACAAAGAGTCACTCCAAAGTCACTAATAGCGGAGAACAAACGAAGATATTATGGTAGGGTACGAAACCACCTCAAAGTTATCCTTTCTGATCGATCTATTCAAGAGTCCGTAGTAAAATAACATGAAGCTATTCTTTCCGTTCAATCTATCATAGAGTTCGTACTAGAATAATACCTTAAGACACAAATCAATCAAAACCCTAATGTCACCTAGATACTCCAATGTCACCTCAAGTATCCGTGGGTATGATTATACAATATGCATCACACAATCTCAGATTCATCTGTTCAAACCAACACAGAGAACTTCAAAGAGTGCCCCAAAGTTTCTACCAGAGAGTCAAGACGAAAACGTGTGCCAACCCCTATGCATAGGTTCATGGGCGAAACCCGAAAGTTGATCACCAAAACATACATCAACTGGATCAATAGAATACCCCATTGTCACCACGGGTATCCCACGCAAGACATACATCAAGTGTTCTCAAATCCTTAAAGACTCAATTCGATAAGATAACTTCAAAGGGAAAACTCAATCCATTACAAGAGAGTAGAGGGGGAGAAACATCATAAGATCCAACTATAATAGCAAAGTTCGCGATACATCAAGATCGTACCATCTCAAGAACGCGCGAGAGAGAGATCAAACACATAGCTACTGGTACATACCCTCAGCCCCGAGGGAGAACTACTCCCTCCTCGTCATGGAGAGCGCCGGGATGATGAAGATGGCCACCGGAGAGGGATTTCCCCCTCCGGCAGGGTGCCGGAACGGGTCTAGATTGGTTTTCGGTAGCTACGGAGGCTTCTGGCGGCAGAACTCCCGATCTATTCTGCTCCACGATGGTTTTAGGGTATATTGGTATATATAGGAGGAAGAAATATGTCAGGGGGGCCACGAGGGGCCCACGAGGGTGGAGGGCGCGCCCCCCTGCCTCGTGCCTTCCTCGTTGCTTCCCTTACGTACACCCCAAATCTTCTAGATTGCTTCTGTTCCAAAAATAAGTTCCGTGAAGTTTCAGGTCAATTGGACTCCGTTTGATTTTCCTTTTCTGTGATACTCTAAAACAAGGAAAAAACAAAAACTGGCACTGGGCTCTAGGTTAATAGGTTAGTCCCAAAAATCATATAAAATAGCATATAAATGCATATAAAACATCCAAGGTTGATAATATAATTGCATGAAACAATCAAAAATTATAGATACGTTGGAGACGTATCAGGGGCCCTCGCGAAGAAGGCGGCGATCGGGTCGTCCTCACCCACGCGCGTCGCCGTAGCAGGGAGCAGCGGTAGAGGGGCATGCAGCAGAGGCGCCGGAGCCGCGGGGGACTTGTCCGCGTGGCGGGTCGAAGCCTGACGACCATGCGAGCTCTCTGTCAGGCGCCGGGCGAACGGCGAGCAGCTGCGGCGCCTGCACGAGGAGCCCCTTTGCGACGCCTCCCGGCCCGAGCGCCCGAGGCCCGGGAGCGTGTCCCGCTAGGACCTGCGCCCACCACGGCCGTCCTCATCATCATCTCGCCTTGGACCGCCACGGGGCAGGCCTCGGCAGCCGGAGTCCACCACCGGGGCCAGCTGCTTGTCCTTCTTTGGGTCTCGCTGGCCATCTTCCACGTGCTTGCTCCAGGTGTCGGGGTACACCCTGGGCATGGGGCGGTCGTTGTCATCGTCCGAGTCGGAGGGGATGCCGCTCTACACCGAGGCAGGAGAGTGCGGCGGGTACGGCATCCAGTCTTCCACCAGATCAACGTGGATCAGCAAGTCGTGGCGCGGGGCTGTGGGCGGCAGGGGCACAACGCGACCTAGCAGGGAGTGGCCGAGCATCTCTTCGACACGGCCGGCGCCCCGTTGCAGGACCCAGAACGTGTGCTTCGTCAGGATCAGGGCAGCATCCCACACTCACACCCAGTAGGCGAAGGTCTTTGTGGTCACGCTCATAGGTGCAGCTGTCCAGCCGGTCGACGCGGCAACCCAGCGCCTCCTCGACGCCCTCGAGCGACCAGAACTGTTGCGGCAGGTTCTCGATGACGATTCACACATGGTGGTAGAACTGCTGGATGGCCGCGTGGTCGTCTTCGTGCCAGCGCCTGATGAAGAACTTGACCCCATCAACGGTGATGGAGCCAAGCCTGAGAACGTCGTCGTGGTGCACCGGGAGGTTGAAGATGATGAAGTAGTCCTCCGGGTGGTGGCGTGTGATGCGCAGCTGGTGCAGCGGGATGCACAACTGGGACTCCAGGACCAGCCTAACCGCCATGGGGCACGTACCACGCGCTCCAGCGTAGCCCGCCACGGTGAGCGTGATGGCGAGGCGACGAAGCATGGAGACCGCATGCTCGAGCGCAGGCGAGGAGATGACCACCTTGCAGCTGTCTCTCGAGCGGGTGAGGGCTCGGTGGGGCGCTCCATGGCGGGGGCGGGCGGGGCGGGCGGCATCTGGGCAGACAGCAACGTGGGGAAGCGGATCCGCTCTCTCACCGGCACCCTGGCGGGGGCCGGACCGAGCCGGTTCTTTGTAGGGCCGCCAAAGGATGAAGTGCGAGGATTCTGCGGGCACTCTCTGCAGTAATGACCCGGACGTCTGTAGATGTTGCAGCAGAGAGGATCACGACAATCTTTCCTACGGTGGAGCTCACTAAGGCATTTGAAACACTTGCCTTTGAAGCAACTTAAGAAGGCAGTGCGGCCGGGGTTCGCATTGAAGCCGGAACACCGGTCCGGACGGGGTGCCTGCCGCTACCTCCCATTGTCTAGCGGCTCCCCGCGCGGCCGCCGGTTTCCTCGGGACGAGACCTCCATCCAGCCTCCGACTACCTCCGCGGGAGAGGCATTAAGGCTCTGGTCAGGCACCACAATGACGGATTTAAGCCGCCGCCGGTCCGTGGGGGGCACTGCATCCAAGCCAGCAAGAACTGGGGATGTGACCCGACCTGATCCCCCGCCGCGGGGCGACGCGCGTGGCGGAGAAGCCGGAGCCAGACGAGACGGGGCACGACCCGAGCATTCACCATGGAGCAGCAGGCGTGGCGGGGAAACCGGATCTGAGGGATATCGAGACCGCGGCGGATCTGGAGCAACAAACGAACCAAGGGGCGCAGGGGGGGAGCATGGGCACTACCGCTGTAGCTGGAACGGGAGGAGCGCGGTCGGCCCATACCGGAGGAAGACCCACTGCCCGGAGTGGACAGGGGCTGGAGCTGGTGGCCGCCGTGGCCGGAGTGGCCAGGGGCGCAGGCGGAGCGAGGGCTAGGAGCGACGCACAATTGCCAACAAGTTAATTTTCAAACTATTCAGTGGGACTGAGATTGGTTGACTATCAACAAACTATTAACATGATGTAACCAATCCAACCGTTTGTATTCCTAAAAAGCAGACCATTTGTCTCCTTTTCAATTGTTTGGATTGTTTACCACATGTCTCATGTGGTAAACATTTGTATCATGTTAAACTCCGATGGACTGAATATTCATTGGGACTTGGCACAATACAAAAAAGCCACAAATATCTTTCCATTCGACGATGTTGTAAAGGCGTAGGTACTGTCCGGCTAAAAGCGTCTCCCCTAGCCAAGCAACATGTTTTATATTATATGGACCAAGTTGAAGTAATACATGAGATTTGCCAGAGAAAGAGTGAATTAATACACAACACAAACAGATGATGGGAGACTAACCTAGCTAAAGAATACACCTACCTGCTGACCTGCAAGGCTGCAAGCAAGACTACTATCACCAAACCATGCCTAGCTACCTGACTGAGGGCCAGCTAAGCTAACAAGGTACTAGTATCACACAGATAAACACAATACGTCCATCAGTACCTAACGACGTGCAGCTCGATCGACAGACAGATCATCTCAACTAATCTTTGGTGCCGGAGGAGGAGAAGCAGCCGCAGAGGGAGGTCCCACATGCTCTTCTTCACCCCGTTGTGGTCAGCCATCCTTCTTCTTCAGCCCGTTGTGGTCAGCAAACGAAAAAAAGAAAATACAACATGTTATATATTTTTTCAAATAGAGAGATAACCTTAAATTATTGTGACAGTTATATGATCCAAACATGAATTAAGATAATAAAAATAAAGAGGCTCAATATGCCAGCCACACAAAGGACAACAGACAAGACACAAGGAATATGAAGCCAACAGACAAGACACAAGAAATGTATCACATATCTTATTAGTAGGTAGCCACCCATACCGGTTCAATGAATCCCAACTCCCAAGTGACCATCTCCCACAGGTTGCACTAATAAACCACATAAGTTGAACCCTTTTTCTGGAAAATAAAGGACCACATATCATTGCGAAAATAAGTTGCAATTTTTTTAAAACTTTCTAACTGTTAAACACACAATTATTGCGATAAATCAGTATAGTTCATAGTAGAACGAGATCTTTTACTGTACCCCGAAATGAATATGCACCATTTGTTTTCCTTAATCCAACGGTTTGCACGATGTGGTACTCCAGCATCAGTCCCACGGAGTACTAACCCGGAAACAGGTGGAGTACCTCCGTTTGAGGGGCAAAAGGGTAATCCCCGTGAGTATATCAGTATTTTCTTATTCTTTTTTCTCCTGGCTGGAAACAAAAGACCTAACCTAAACACATTGCCCTAACCCATTCATAGCCTTCCCGCTCGTCCCCTACTCCTCCATCTCCACTCGTCATCGGCGCGGCGTGCGCCTCGCCTCCTCCTCCGGCGGCAGCGTCTCCGGCAGCGGCCACGACAACCATAGTTGGCGAGGCACATGCCTCTTCCTCTACATCCGGTGCCGTCCCCCCCTCCCTTGACTACATGGCTAAAGGCATGGCGCGGATCGGCGCCCAGGGCAGCCGGCGTTGGCGAGGCGCACTACTCCTGGCTCGTGCCCTACCCCTCCATCTCCGCTCGTCGAGCAGCTGCTGGCTCCGGGGCGTGTCCCGCATGCTGGTAGTAGAGCCGGCCTAAGAGGGAATTTGGGATCCGACTTGCCTGCTCCCTCCCCATGCTCCCATCCATGCTCCCACTTCATCCTACGGTTGTCTTTTTTCCTCTTTTGTTTCTAATCTAATCATCTCCCCCTGATTTTAAGGGGGTGGGGCCGGACCTTATTTTCTTCCAATCAAATCAAGCCACGTACGCGGGAGCACGGATGGGCACACGCTGGGGGAGCAGGCAAGTCTCGTCCGGGGATTTGTACTGTACCCAAACGGGGGTTTTCTGTCAAGATGACGGCTGAATATGCCGTACGATCAGCGAGCCCTTCCCATTATATCTATGTTACTTGCTTTTGCTTTTCTCTATATTGGTTTAGGACATATATATGAAATTTCCCCCTCCGTTATAACCTTCTATGTAACCATACAAAGTATGGAGAAGAGAAAATTATGCAGTGAAGGAGTGCATGACCAACTGACAAACTGTTCCTGGATCAAATCAGTTACTCCATAATAGATTATGATGTCGAGTTCACGGAAAGATACCATGTGAAACAATTTTCTCTAACAAGAACTTCTGGCAATATATCAAAATATGTTTTGTCCATCATTTTGTAGTTCTATTGGATATGTGTCCATCCTTTTCGAATTTATGTTCTTATTCCATCCTACATGGCCTAGCTTTAATTATACCAAAAGTTTGGGTAATTCTGATTATTGGAAACCAGAAAGAGGAGTCACATTGTTCCTTGTACATGATAGATCTACATGTCTTAGCTTAATAAAAAGAGTTGCATTGTTCCTTGTACATGATCGATCTACATGTCCTAGCTTGATTAAAAAAGAGTCGCATTATTCCTGGTACAAAAAATGATGCTAGTCATTTTGTGGCAAATTTTGGAAGATCACAATGCCGAACTATTCTGTGCGCGCAGATGCAAGAAATTCAGGAAGTTGGGCAAAGTAGGGTTGTTCTGGAGGCTATCACTATTGCGCATCGCTGTCCAGGCCAAAATCTTGTCAGACTATGCGTGGACATTAGCAACCTTGAAGCATGCTACCTTCTTGGAAATTGTAAGAATAATTAGCACAATTATTAATCATGTTCCCTTTCTTTCCTTTGTGCTTAGCGAATGTGACTGATTGATCTTTCTATTGTTTTTGGTGTGTCAATAGATCCGGTTGTATTTCCTAGGAGCCGGGAGGCAGGAGCAACGCCGGTGACGACCGCGACGGTGGGTGAGACCGCTGAGAGTCAATCCACTCCCTGGGCGTCGTTCAATTCATCGGCATTGGTGCCACCAAGGACGATGACAACAGATGATATTTTTCCTTTGTTCTTTTTCTGGTGGTAGTGGATTGTTTGCTCCTTGATGCGTGGATTTTCAAGTGTAGGCTGTTGATGAGGAAACAAAGTTGGTGGAAATATCAACGTTGGACAAAATAATAGAAACATTAAGCGCAGAATGTGCTGTACCTAAATTAGTTGCCTGGAAACATAGGGAATGTGCTAAATTACTGAAGGGTGAGAGCCATAGGAAAAGGGATCGGGTGAAGAAAGAACATGAGAGATGGGTGTCTGGCTCCTGAGATCGATTGACTATCATCAAACTATTACTAACATGATGTAATCAATCCAACCGTTTGTATTCTTAAAAAAGAGACCATTTGTCTCTTTTTTAATATATTTTTTGAATTGTCTGGATTGCTTACCACATGTTTCACATGGTAACCATTAGTCTCAAGTTAAAGTCGACGGACTGAATATTCAGTGGGACTTGGCACAATACCAAAGAATCACAAAAATCTTTCCATTCGACGATATTGAAAAGGCGCAGGTACTGTCTGGCTAGAGGCGTCTCCCCTAGCCAAGCAACATGTTTTACATTATATGGACCGAGTTGAAGTAATACATGAGATTTGCCAGAAAGAGTGAACTAATACACGAGACAAACAGAAGATGAGAAGAATTAACCTACTAGCTAAACAACACACCTACCTGCTAATCAACAGGAAACACACAGTTGCATCACCAAACCATGCCTAGCTACCTGACTGACGGCCAGCTAAGCTAACAATGTACATATACTCCTTCCGTCCGGAAATACTTGTCATTGAAATGGATGTATCTATATGTATTTTAGTTCTAGATACATCCATTTTGATGACAAGTATTTCCGAACGGAGGGAGTACATCACACAGACAAACACAACATGTTCATCAGTACCAAACGTCGTGCAGCTCGATCGACCGATCTCAATTAATCCTTGGTGCCGGAGGAGGAGAAGCAGCCGCAGAAGAAGTCCCACATGCTCTTCTTCACCCCGTTGTGGTCAGCCATCCTTCTTCTCCCTAAAACGGTGGAGCTCGACCTCGATGGTCGAAGTGGCAAGTGTTTGAAAGCTAGCTAAAACTAAGCAAGGAGCAAGAGAAGTTCTTCTTTTTGACGGGAAGGTGCAAGAGAAGTTGTGGTTTTGGTGCCCCTGCATCCAACGGGCCCTGTATTTATAACAGCACAAACTGGCGTCTCGATCGGTGTCTCACACCTGCAAGCAGAGGACAGAGTTAACCGAAAATGGAAGCGCATCTACGGAGACCACGAAGGCTCGCGCGGTGACTGACTTGACAATGTGTGGAACAGTGGGAGTGGAACGGGTCCTCGCTTCCAGCGGCAAATTTGACAATTTTGACTTATGAATAAAATCATTTCACAAAATGAACTATCCTTAAATTTTTTCACTCAAATGATCTTTTTGAGTGGCGCCCGACACGAATGCGCCATACTACACTGTGCAGCGACCGACTGACAGGCATTGCACGCCTAGCCAGGATCGCATCCGTGTGATCCGAAAATTACTAAGTCAGTGCAACGCCTAAGAGCTAGGCGCCACACTACACAGTGCAACACCTAGCTTCTAGGCGTTGCACTAGTGGTTGCTTCATTTTATAGTGCAACCACTAGGTGCTAGGCGCTACACTGTATGGTATGGCGCCTAGCTCTTAGGCTCTGCACATTGACTTATTAATTTTTAGGCAGTTCAGGGTGCAACACTGGTTAGGCATGTAGCGCCTGTTAGTCAGGCGTTGCACAGTGTAGTGTGACGCCTTCATGTCAAGCGTCACTCAAAAATATCAGTTGCGTGATTTTTTTAAAGCAGTTTATTTTGTGAAATGATTTCATCCACAGGTTAAAATTATCAAATTTGCCGCTTCCAACTGGGGCGATGACTTAAAAATTAAAGTGGGAACTGATGCCTAGCGTCCCGTGTGACTGTGTTAGTATGATCACTCACTCGAGTCTCAAGTAGGCACTGTGAATCTTGAAGTCGTTCTGACTTGTAACCTTAGTTAATTTTATGCCCTTTAATGGATTGTGCACAACAAGCTTTTAGATAAAGCAATTTGGTGGTAGCATTTTTAATCTTATTCTCCTTTTGCATGATACGCATATACTGGGACTCGCTTCTCAATGATCAAAAAGAAAAGATGGCGAATAATGCGCAGTGATCTGCTAGCCTTTGAACACCACGGTCATCTTGTCGCCATAACTATATTCGGCCTAATTAAGCAAGCTTTTCTACGGCTCAGCAACTAAATAATCAAGCAAGCTTGGTTATGAACCAATTTCACATTCTCGAAACTGTTTATGTTGGAAATATGCCCTAGAGACAATAATAAATTAGTTATTATTATATTATATTTCATTGTTCATGATAATCGTTTATTATCCATGCTAGAATTGTATTGATAGGAAACTCAGATACATGTGTGGATACATAGACAACACCATGTCCCTAGTAAGCCTCTAGTTGACTAGCTCGTTGATCAATAGATGGTTACGGTTTGGATGTCGTTGATAATGGGATCACATCATTAGGAGAATGATGTGATGGACAAGACCCAATCCTAAGCCTAGCACAAAGATCGTGTAGTTCGTATGCTAAAGCTTTTCTAATGTCAAGTATCATTTCCTTAGACCATGAGATTGTGCAACTCCTGGATACCGTAGGAATGCTTTGGGTGTACCAAACGTCACAACGTAACTGGGTGGCTATAAAGATTCAGTACAGGTATCTCCGAAAGTGTCTGTTGGGTTGGCACGAATCGAGACTGGGATTTGTCACTCCGTGTAAACGGAGAGGTATCTTCGGGCCCACTCGGTAGGACATCATCATAATGTGCACAATGTGATCAAGGAGTTGATCACGGGATGATGTGTTACGGAACGAGTAAAGATACTTGCCGGTAACGAGATTGAACAAGGTATCGGGGTACCGACGATTGAATCTCGGGCAAGTATTGTATCGATGGACAAAGGGAATTGTATACGGGATTGATTGAATCCTTGACATCGTGGTTCATCCGATGAGATCATCGTGGAGCATGTGGGAGCCAACATGGGTATCCAGATCCCGCTGTTGGTTATTGACCGGAGAGCTGTCTCGTCCATGTCTGCATGACTCCCGCGCCTGTAGGGTCTACACACTTAAGGTTCGATGACGCTAGGGTTATAGGGAATAGATGTACGTGGTTACCGAATGTTGTTCGGAGTCCCGTATGAGATCCCGGACGTCACGAGGAGTTCCGGAATGGTCCGGAGGTAAAGATTTATATATGGGAAGTCACCATACGGTCACCGAAACAATTCGGGGGTTACCGGTATTGTACCGGGACCACCGGAGGGGTTCCGGGGGTCCACCGGGAGGGTCCACCTGCCCCGGAGGGCCCTATGGGCTGTATGTGGAGAGGGACCAGCCCCTTAGTGGGCTGGGCGCCTCCCCCCTAGGGCCCATGCGCCTAGGGTTTGGGGGAACCCTAAAGGGGGGGCGCCCCCTTGCCTTGGGGGGGGGGCAAGGCAACCCCCTTGGCCGCCGCCCCCTCCTCAGATTGGACCTGAGGGGGCCGGCCCCCCCTCTCCCTTGCCCCTATATATATGTGGAGATTAGGAGGGCAGCCGCACCCAAGTTCTGGCGCAGCCCTCCCCCTCTCCCAAGTCCTCCTCTTCTCCTACGGTGCTTGGCGAAGCCCTACAGGATTACCACGCTCCTCCTTCACCATCATGCCGTCGTGCTGCTGCTGGATGGAGTCTTCCCCTACCTCTCCTTCTCCCCTTGCTGGATCAAGGCGTAGGAGACGTCACCGGGCTGTACGTGTGTTGAACGCGGAGGTGCCGTCCGTTCAGCACTAGGATCATCGGTGATTTGGATCACGACGAGTACAACTCCATCAACCCCGTTCACTTGAACGCTTCTGCTTAGCGATCTACAAGGGTATGTAGATGCACTCCCCTTCCCCTCGTT
>NC_057809.1:560645720-560646367 GCF_018294505.1 Triticum aestivum | reverse complement strand
GAAAGGTCGAACATGAGTCGTATAGAAGATACGATCAACATGAGATGTTCACCGTTGATGACTAGTCCGTCTCACATGATGATCGGACACGGCCTAGTCGATTCGGATCATGTTTCACTTAGATGACTAGAGGGATGTCTATTTGAGTGGGAGTTCATTAAATAATTTGATTAGATGAACTCAATTATCATGAACATAGTCTAAATTGTCTTTGCAAATATGTTGTAGATAAATAGCTCACGTTGTAGCTCCGTGTTTCAATACATTCCTAGAGAAAGATTAAGTTGAAAGATATTGTAAGCAATGATGCGGACTAGGTCCGTAGTCCGAGGAGTGTCCTCACTGCTACACAGAAGGCTTATGTCTTTGATGCACCGCTCGATGTGCAAACCCCTACAACGTCGTCTGTGGATGTTGTGAACACCTGACAGACACATCCTGATGACTACTTGATAGTTTAGTGCACCATACTTTACGGCTTAGAATCGGGATTCCAATGACGTTTTGAACGCTATAAGACATATGAGATGTTCCAAGAGCTAAAATTGGGATTTCAGGCTCATGCCCGTGTTGAGAGGTGTGAGACCTCTGACAAGTTCTTTAGCCAACAAGATGGAGGAGAATAGCTCAGCTAGTGAGCATGTGCT
>NC_057809.1:560627951-560643840 GCF_018294505.1 Triticum aestivum | reverse complement strand
GGGCAAGTGACTTGTTGGAAATCATACATGCTGAGGCGTGTGATCCAATGAGAATTGAAGCGTGCGGTGGATATCGCTATTTTCTCATCTTCACTGACGATTTGAGTAGATATAGGTATATTTACTTAATGAAGCACAAGTCTGCAACGTTTGAAAAGTTCAAGCGATTTCAGAGTGAAGTTAAGAATCATCATAACAAGAAGATCAAATTCCTACGATCTGATCAATGAGAATATCTGAGTTATGAGTTTGGCAAACACTTAAGACATTGTGGAATTGTTTCACAGTTGAAGCCACCTGGAACACCACTGGGTTATGGTGTGTTCGGACGTCGTAATCGAACCTTATAAGATATGGTGCGATCTATGGTGTCTCTTATCAATCTACCGTTTTCATTTTGAGGTTATGTGTTAGAGACACCTACATTCACTTTAGATAGGACACCATCGAAGTCCGTTGAGACGGCGTCGTATGAACATTGGTTTGGCAAGAAACCAAAGTTGTCGTTTCATAATGTTTGGGGCTGCGATGCTTAAGGCTTCAGCCGGAGAAGCTCGAACCCAAAGCGGACAAACACATCTTCATAGGATACCCAAAGGTGATAGTAGGGTATACCTTCTATCTCAGATTCGAGGGCAAATTGTTTGTCGCTAAGTATGGGTCCTTTCTCGAGAAGGAGTTTCTCTCGAAAGAATTGAGTGGGAGGAAGATAGAACTTGATGATGAGGTTGTTGAACCTTTACTTCAACCAGAGAGTGATGCAACACAGAAAGATGTTTTCTATGGCGCCTACGTCTGTTGAATAGGAAGTTAATGATAGTGATCATGAAGCTTCGGATCAAGTTGCTATCGAACCTCGTAGGTCGACAAGGATATGTACTACTCCTAAGTGGTACGGTAATCCTGTCTTAGATATCATGTTGTTAGACAACAATGAACCTACGAGCTATGGAGAAGCGATGGTGGGCCCGTATTCTGACAAATGGTTAGAAGCCATGAAATCTGAGATAGGATCCATATATCAGAACAAAGTATGAACTTTGGTGGACTTGCCCGATAATCGGCAAGCCATTGAGATAAATGGATCTTTAAGAAGAAGACGGACGTGGGCGGTAATGTTACCGTCTATGAAGCTCGACTTGTGGGAAAGAGTATTTTCACAAGTTCAAGGAGTTGATTGCGATGAGAATTTCTCACCCGTAGCGATGCTTAAGTTCGTCGGAATCATGATAGCATTAGCTGTATTTTTCGATTATGAAATCTTACAGATGGATGTCAAAACAAGTTTTCTTACCAGTTTTCGTAAGAAAAGTTGTATGTGATACAATAAAAGGTTTTGTTGATCCTAAGGATGCTAAAAGGTATGCTGGCTCCAGCAATCCTTCTATGGACTAGAGCAAGTATCTCAGAATCGGAATATATGTTTTGATGGAGTGATCAAAGCTTTTAGGTTTATACAATGTTTTCTAGAAACTTGTATTTACAAGAATGTGAGTGGGAGCACTACAACATTTCTGATAAGTATATGTGGATGACATATTGTTGATCCGAAATAATGTAGAATTTCTGGAAGGCATAAACGGTTGTTTGAAGAGTGTTTTTCAAAGGAAGACCTCGATAAAGCTGCTTACATATTGGGAATTAAGATCTATAGAGATGGATCAAGACGCCTGATGGTACTTTCAAAGAATGCACACCTTGACATGTTTTTGAAGGAGTTCAAAATAGATCAGTCAAAGAAGGGTTTCTTACCTGAGTTGTAAGGTGTGAAGTTGAGTAAGACTCAAAGATTGACCACGGCATAAGAAAGAGAAAGGACGAAGGTCGTCCCCTATGCTTTTGTCATAGGCTCTATACGGTATGCCATGCTGAAGTACCGTACCTGATGTGTGCCTTGCCACATGTCTGGCAGGAGGGTACAAAGGTGATCTAGGAGTAGATCACCAGATAGCGGTCAAAATTATCCTTAGAGGAATAAGGAAATGTTTCTCGGTTATGGAGGTGATAAAGAGTTCGACGTAAAGAGTTACATCGATGCAAGCTTAACACCTATCCGGATAGCTCTGAGTAGAGATAACGGATACGTATAATGGAGCAACAATTTGGAATAGCTCCAAGTGGAACATGGCAGCAGCATCTACGATATAAAGTTTTGCGAAATACATAGGGATCTGAATATGGCAAGACCCGTTGACTACAACCTCTCTCACAAGCATAACATGATCAAACCCAGAACTCTTTGAGTGTGTATCACATAGTGATGTGAACTAGATCATTGAGTCTAGTAGACTCTTGGATGTTGGTCACATGGCGATGTGACCTATGAGTGTTAATCACATGGCGATGTGAACTAGATTATTGACTCTAGTGCAAGTGGGAGACTGTTGGAAATATGCCCTAGAGGCAATAATAAATTAGTTATTATTATATTATATTTCATTGTTCATGATAATCATTTATTATCCATGCTAGAATTGTATTGATAGGAAACTCAGATACATGTGTGGATACATAGACAACACCATGTCCCTAGTAAGCCTCTAGTTGACTAGCTCGTTGATCAATAGATGGTTACGGTTTCCTGACCATGGACATTAGATGTCGTTGATAACGGGATCACATCATTAGGAGAATGATGTGATGGACAAGACCCAATCCTAAGCCTAGCACAAAGATCGTGTAGTTTGTATGCTAAAGCTTTTCTAATGTCAAGTATCATTTCCTTAGACCATGAGATTGTGCAACTCCCGGATACCGTAGGAATGCTTTGGGTGTACCAAACGTCACAACGTAACTCGGTGGCTATAAAGGTTCACTACAGGTATCTCCGAAAGTGTCTGTTGGGTTGGCACGAATCGAGACTGGGATTTGTCACTCCCAGTTACGTTGAGTTATATTTGGGCCCACTCGATAGTGAAAGAACATGCGGTGCCCCCATGTTTGGTTTTGGTAATTGATGACAATCTCTATGGACTAATGGTTGCCTTGAGTTATATTTGAAGGTTTTGTCCATAGGCTTTTCTTGGAGTACATGTGTTGGTTTCAAGGAGAGTTTGTGTCGACCAAGGTGCTATTCAAGGAATTACCTAAAGATTGGTCTTGTGAGAGGTCGATCAAGACTAAGTTAAAGAGTGAATCAAGTTGATCAACCCACAAAGCGTAGAAGATGTACCGAGAGGGATCAAGTGATCCCATGGTATGGTAAGAATTGTCAATTACACTTTATGTACTAACCCATGGTCTTTGTGAGGGTTCTTTGTGGGGTTAGGTTGCGGTGTGCAAGTTCAAGTGGAGCACCACGAAGAGATCAAATGCTTGAAGCTTGCTGTCCTTTGTGGTGACAATGGACCTGTGAAGATGTGCGGAAGAGTAGCTCACCCATAGTAGAGTATGGGGGAGCAATCAACTAGTCTTCATCGAGTCAACACAATCAAGAAAGGTTGCGTTGTGCAAGTTCAAGTGGAGCATCACGAAGAGATCAAATGCTTGAAGCTTGCCGTCCTTTGTGGTGATAATGGACTTGTGAAGATGTGCGGAAGAAAGGCTCACCCATAGTGGAGTATGGGGGAGCAATCAACTAGTCTTCATCGAGCCAACACAATCAAGAAAGGTGGTCCAATTTGAGGAAGTCAAGATCGTCATCATCTAGCTCAAGTGGACCATGTGCAAGGCAAAGGTTTGGCCTTGATAGGTTTTCTATTTTACCGGTCTCATGATGGTAGTTGGGAGACCGGGTTATAGGATCGATTGTCGTACTATCAAGGGGGGCTCTCGATGAGTAGCTTGATCGTATCGTTCGTACAGAGCTCAAACCATTGCATCCTTGCATCATCTTTCTTGGTTCTTGTTTGGTTCTCTTTGTGAGTCTTAGAGCCTACGGTCATCTTGTTGACAAGCTTGAGTTCATCGAAAACGGAGTTCGCTTGCACCTTCTATGATGTTTTGATGCTACTCGTCGTCTTGTTTCCAACAAGCTTGAGTTTGCTCAATTCGGAGCTCATATGCAGAAGTTATGGCAGTTCTGATTTTCTTGAGTGTGGTTTTTGTCAGGGTCCCAGCGGTAGTACCGTCGTACCCAGCGGTAGTACCGCTGAGGAGTCACAAGCGGCAGTACCGCTCCGCAGTGGTAGTACCGGCGGTGACTCCGCAGTAGTACTACCGTTGCCTTACCAGGTCCCTACCGCGTCGATTCGAGGGGTCTTTTTCTGTGTCGGATTGTGCGGTACCTCGCTGCGGCAGTAGTGCGGCAATACCGCCCTTCCTCCGTGGTAGTACCACCCGATTCCCTCTTTCCCTTTACCCTTCGTTCTGTGCGGCAGTACCGCCGAAGGGTGCGGTAGTACCGCCTAACCCAGCGGTAGTACCGCTGTCTCCTATGGTACTACCGCCCCAAGGTGTTGGAAATATGCCCTACAGGCAATAATAAAAGGATTATTATTATATTTCCTTGTTCATGATAATTGTCTTTTATTCATGCTATAATTATGTTATCCGGAAATCGCAATACATGTGTGAATACATAGACACCAACATGTCCCTAGTAAGCCTCTAGTTGACTAGCTCGTTGATCAACAGATAGTCATGGTTTCCTGGCTATGGACATTGGATGTCATTGATAACGAGATCACATCATTAGAAGAATGATGTGATGGACAAGACCCAATCCTAAACATAGCACAAGATCGTATAGTTCGTTTGCTAGAGTTTTTCCAATGTCAAGTATCTTTTCCTTAGACCATGAGATCGTTTAACTCCCGGATACCGTAGGAGTGCTTTGGGTGTACCAAACGTCACAACGTAACTGGGTGACTATAAAGGTATACTACGGGTATCTCCAAAAGTGTCTGTTGGGTTGACACGGATCAAGACTGGGATTTGTCACTCCGTATGACGGAGAGGTATCTCTGGGCCCACTCGGTAATGCATCATCATAATGAGCTCAAAGTGACCAAGTGTCTGGTCACGGGATCATGCATTACGGTATGAGTAAAGTGACTTGTCGGTAACGAGATTGAACGAGGTATTGGGATACCGACGATCGAATCTCGGGCAAGTAACGTACCGATTGACAAAGGGAATTGTATACGGGGTTGCTTGAATCCTCGACATCGTGGTTCATCCGATGAGATCATCGAGGAGCATGTGGGAGCCAACATGGGTATCCAGATCCCGCTGTTCGTTATTGACCGGAGAGCCATCTCGGTCATGCATACATGTCTCCCGAACCCGTAGGGTCTACACACTTAAGGTTCGGTGACGCTAGGGTTGTAGAGATATAATATGCAATAACCCGAAAGTTGTTCGGAGTCCCGGATGAGATCCCGGACGTCACGAGGAGTTCCGGAATGGTCCGGAGGTGAAGAATTATATATAGGAAGTGCAGTTTCAGCCATTGGGAGAGTTTCGAGGGTCACCGGTATTGTACCGGGACCACCGGAAGGGTCCCGGGGGTCCACCGGGTGGGGCCACCCATCCCGGAGGGCCCCATGGGCCAAAGTGGGGAGGGGAACCAGCCCATAGTGGGCTGGTGCGCCCCCCTTGGCCCACCCCATGCGCCTAGGGTTGGGAACCCTAGGGTGGGGGGAGCCCCACCTGGCTTGGGGGGCACTCCACCCCTTGGCCGCCGCCCCCCCTAGGAGATCCCATCTCCTAGGGCCGGCGCCCCCTAGGGGAGCCTATATAAAGGGGGGGGAGGGAGGGGTAGCCGCACCCTTGAGTCTTGGCGCCTCCCTCTCCCATGCTACACCTCTCCCTCTCGTAGTAGAACGGCGAAGCCCTGCTGCGGTGACCCCTGCATCCACCACCACGCCGTCGTGCTGCTGGATCTTCATCAACCTCTCCTCCCCCCTTGCTAGATCAAGAAGGAGGAGACGTCACGCTGACCGTACGTGTGTTGAACATGGAGGTGCCGTCCGTTCGGCGCTAGGATCTCCGGTGATTTGGATCACGTCGAGTACGACTTCCTCATCCCCGTTCTTTGAACGCTTCCGCGCGTGATCTACAAAGGTATGTAGATGCAATCCGATCACTCGTTGCTAGATGAACTCATAGATGGATCTTGGTGAAACCGTAGGAAATTTTTTGTTTTCTGCAACGTTCCCCAACAGTGGCATCATGAGCTAGGTCTATGCGTAGTTCTCTTTGCACGAGTAGAACACGATTTGTTGTGGGCGTAGATGTTGTCAACTTTCTTGCCGCTACTAGTCTTATTTTGCTTCAGCAGTATTGTGGGATGAAGCGGCCCGGACCAACCTTACGCGTATGCTTACGTGAGACCGGTTCCACCGACTGACATGCACTAATTGCATAAGGTGGCTGGCGGGTGTCTGTCTCTCCCACTTTAATTGGAGCGGATTCGATGAAAAGGGTCCTTATGAAAGGTAAATAGAAGCTCACAAATCACGTTGTGGCTTTCACGTAGGTAAGAAAACGTTCTTGCTAGAACCCTATTGCAGCCACGTAAAACTTGCAACAACAATTAGAGGACGTCTAACTTGTTTTTGCAGCAAGTGTTTTGTGATGTGATATGGCCAAAGTTGTGATGAATGATGAATGATATATATGTGATGTATGAGATGTTCATGCTATTGTAATAGGAATCACGACTTGCATGTCGATGAGTATGACAACCGGCAGGAGCCATAGGAGTTGTCTTTATTTTTTGTATGACCTGCGTGTCATTGAGAAACGCCATGTAAATTACTTTACTTTATTGCTAAACGTGTTAGCCATAGTAGTAGAAGTAATAGTTGGCGAGCAACTTCATGGAGACACGACGATGGAGATCATGATGATGGAGATCATGGTGTCATGCCGGTGACAAGATGATCATGGAGCCCCAAGATGGAGATCAAAGGAGCTATGTGATATTGGCCATATCATGTCACTATTATTATTTGATTGCATGTGATGTTTATCATGTTTTTACATCTTGTTTACTTAGAATGACGGTAGTAAATAAGATGATCCCTCATAATAATTTCAAGAAAGTGTTCCCCTAACTATGCACCGTTGCGACAGTTCGTTGTTTCGAAGCACCACATGATGATCGGGTGTGATAGATTCCAACGTTCACATACAACGGGTGTAAGACAGATTTACACATGCAAACACTTAGGTTGACTTGACGAGCCTAGCATGTGCAGACATGGCCTCGGAACACAGAAGACTGAAAGGTCGAGCATGAGTCGTATAGAAGATACGATCAACATGAACATGTTCACGGATGTTGACTAGTCCGTCTCACGTGATGATCGGACACGGCCTAGTTAACTCGGATCATGTTATACTTAGATGACTGGAGGGATGTCTATCTGAGTGGGAGTTCATTGAATAATTTGATTTAGATGAACTTAATTATCATGAACTTAGTCTAAAATCTTTACAACATGTATTGTAGATCAAATGGCCAACGTTGTCCTCAACTTCAACGCGTTCCTAGAGAAAACCAAGCTAAAAGACGATGGCAGCAACTATACGGACTGGGTCCAGAACCTGACGATCATCCTCATAGCTGCCAAGAAAGATTATATCCTACAAGCACCGCTAGGTGAAGCACCTATTCTCCCTGCAGAACAAGACATTATGAACGCTTGGCAGACACGTACCGATGATTACTCCCTCGTTCAGTGCGGCATGCTTTACAGCTTAGAACCGGGGCTCCAAAAATGTTTTGAGAGACACGGAGCATATGAGATGTTCGAAGAGCTGAAAATGGTTTTTCAAGCTCATGCCTGGGTCGAGAATATGAAGTCTCCGACAAGTTCTTCAGCTGTAAGATGGAGGAAAATAGTTCTGTCAGTGAGCACATACTCACTATGTCAGGGTTACATAACCGCTTGACTCAGCTGGGAGTTAATCTCCCGGATGACGCGGTCATTGACAGAATCCTTCAGTCGCTTCCACCGAGCTACAAGAGCTTTGTGATGAACTTCAATATGCAGGGGATGGAAAAGACCATTCCTGAAGTATTTGCAATGCTGAAATCAGCAGAGGTAGAAGTCAAAAAGGAACATCAAGTGTTGATGGTGAATAAAATCACTAAGTTCAAGAAAGGCAAGGGTAAGAAAAACTTCAAGAAGGGCGGCAAGGGAGTTGCCGCGCCCGGCAAGCAAGCTGCCGGGGAGAAGCCAAAGAATGGACCCAAGCCCGAGACTGAGTGCTTTTATTGCAAGGAAAGTGGTCACTGGAAGCGGAACTGCCCCAAATACTTAGCGGACAAGAAGGCCGGCAAAACGAAAGGTATATGTGAATACATGTAACTGATGTGTACCTTACCAGTACTCGTAGTAGCTCCTGGGTATTTGATACCGGTGCAGTTGCTCATATTTGTAACTCAAAGCAGGACCTGCGGAATAAGCGGAGACTGGCGAAGGACGAGGTGACGATGCGCGTCGGGAATGGTTCCAAGGTCGATGTGATCGCCGTCGGCACGCTACCTCTACATTTACCTACGGGATTAGTTTTGAACCTCAATAATTGTTATTTAGTGCCAAGTTTGAGCATGAACATTGTATCAGGATCTCATTTAATACGAGATGGCTACTCATTTAAATCCGAGAATAATGGTTGTTCTATTTATATGAGAGATATGTTTTATGGTCATGCTCCAATGGTGATGGTTTATTATTAATGAATCTCGAGCGTAATGCTACACATATTCATAGTGTGAGTACCAAAAGATGTAAGGTTGATAATGATAGTCCCACATACTTGTGGCACTGCCGCCTTGGTCACATAGGTGTCAAACGCATGAAGAAGCTCCATGCAGATGGACTTTTAGAGTCTCTTGATTAAGAATCATTTGACACATGCGAACCATGCCTCATGGGTAAAATGACCAAGACTCCGTTCTCAGGAACAATGGAGCGAGCAACCAACTTATTGGAAATCATACATACTGATGTGTGTGGTCCAATGAGTGTTGAGGCTCGCGGTGGTTATCGTTATGTTCTCACCCTCACTGATGACTTGAGTAGATATGGGTATGTCTACTTAATGAAACACAAGTCTGAGACCTTTGAAAGGTTCAAGGAATTTCAGAGTAAGGTTGAGAATCAACGTGACAGGAAAATCAAGTTCCTGCGATCAGATCATGGAGGAGAATACTTGAGTCACGAGTTTGGCACACACTTAAGAAAATGTGGAATAGTTTCACAACTCACGCCGCCTGGAACACCTCAGCGTAATGGTGTGTCCGAACATCGTAATCGCACTCTATTAGATATGGTGCGATCTACGATGTCTCTTACCGATTTACCATTATCTTTTCGGGGCTATGCTTTAGAGACTGCCGCATTCACTTTAAATAGGGCTCCGTCAAAATCCGTTGAGACGACACCGTATGAATTATGGTTTGGGAAGAAACCTAAGCTGTCGTTTCTAAAAGTTTGGGGATGCGATGCTTATGTCAAGAAACTTCAACCTGAAAAGCTCGAACCCAAGTCGGAAAAATGTGTATTCATAGGATACCCTAAAGAAACTATTGGGTATACCTTCTACCTCAGATCCGAAGGCAAGATCTTTGTTGCCAAGAATGGATCCTTTCTAGAGAAGGAGTTTCTCTCGAAAGAAGTAAGTGGGAGGAAAGTAGAACTTGATGAAGTATTACCTCTTGAACCGGAAAGTGGTGCAACTTAGGAAAATGTTCCTGTGGTGCCTGCACCAATTAGAGAGGAAGTTAATGATGATGATCAAGATACTTCTGATCAAGCTCCTACTGAAATTTGAAGGTCCACAAGGACACGTTCCGCACCAGAATGGTACGGCAACCCTGTCTTGGAAATCATGTTGTTAGACAACGGTGAACCTTCGAACTATGAAGAAGCGATGGCGGGCCCGGATTCCGACAAATGGCTGGAAGCCATGAAATCCGAGATAGGATCCATGTATGAAAACGAAGTATGGACTTTGACTGACTTGCCCGTTGAGCGGCGAGCCATAGAAAATAAATGGATCTTTAAGAAGAAGACAGACGTGGATGGTAATGTGACCATCTATAAAGCTCGGCTTGTCACTAAGGGTTATCGACAAGTTCAAGGGGTTAACTACGATGAGACTTTCTCACCGGTAGTGAAGCTGAAGTCCGTCCGAATCATGTTAGCAATTGCCGCATTCTATGATTATGAGATATGGCAAATGGACGTCAAAACGGCATTCCTTAATGGTTTCCTTAAGGAAGAATTGTATATGATGCAGCCGGAAGGTTTTGTCAATCCTAAGAATGCTGACAAGGTGTGCAAGCTCCAATGCTCGATTTATGGGCTGGTGCAAGCATCTCGGAGTTGGAACATTCACTTTGATGAGATGATCAAAGCGTTTGGGTTTATGCAGACTTATGGAGAAGCCTGTGTTTACAAGAAAGTGAGTGGGAGCTCTATAGCATTTCTCATATTATATGTAGATGACATACTTTTGATGGGAAATGATATAGAGCTTTTGGACAGCATTAAGGCCTACTTGAATAAGAGTTTTTCAATGAAGGACCTTGGAGAAGCTGCTTATATATTAGGCATCAAAATCTATAGAGATAGATCAAGATGCCTCATAGGTCTTTCGCAAAGCAAATACCTTGATAAGATATTGAAGAAGTTCAATATGGATCAGTCTAAGAAGGGGTTCTTGCCTGTGTTGCAAGGTGTGAAATTGAGCTCAGCTCAATGTCCCACCACGGTAGAAGATATAGAAGAGATGAGTGTCATCCCCTATGCCTCAGCCATAGGTTCTATTATGTATGCCATGATGTGTACCAGACCTGATGTAAACCTTGCCGTAAGTTTGGTAGGTAGGTACCAAAGTAATCCCGGCAAGGAACACTGGACAGCGGTCAAGAATATCCTAAAGTACCTGAAAAGGACTAAGGAAATGTTTCTTGTTTATGGAGGTGACGAAGAGCTCGTCGTAAAGGGTTACGTCGATGCTAGTTTCGACACAGATCTGGATGACTCTAAGTCACAAACCGGATACGTGTATATTTTGAATGGTGGGACAGTAAGCTGGTGCAGTTGCAAGCAGAGCGTCATGGCGGGATCTACATGTGAAGCGGAGTACATGGCAGCCTCGGAGGTAGCACATGAAGCAATTTGGGTGAAGGAGTTCATCACCGACCTAGGAGTCATACCCTATGCGTCGGGGCCGATCAAACTCTTCTGTGACAACACTGGAGCTATTGCACTTGCCAAGGAGCCCAGGTTTCACAAGAAGACAAGGCACATCAAGCGTCGCTTCAACTCCATTCGTGAAAATGTTCAAGATGGAGACATAGATATTTGTAAAGTACATACGGACCTAAATGTAGCAGATCCGTTGACTAAACCTCTCCCTAGAGCAAAACATGATCAACACCAGAATTCCATGGGTGTTCGATTCATCACAATGAAACTAGATTATTGACTCTAGTGCAAGTGGGAGACTGTTGGAAATATGCCCTAGAGGCAATAATAAAAGGATTATTATTATATTTCCTTGTTCATGATAATTGTCTTTTATTCATGCTATAATTGTGTTATCCGGAAATCGTAATACATGTGTGAATACATAGACACCAACATGTCCCCAGTAAGCCTCTAGTTGACTAGCTCGTTGATCAACAGATAGTCATGGTTTCCTGACTATGGACATTGGATGTCATTGATAACAAGATCACATCATTAGGAGAATGATGTGATGGAAAAGACCCAATCCTAAACATAGCACAAGATCGTATAGTTCGTTTGCTAGAGTTTTTCCAATGTCAAGTATCTTTTCCTTAGACCATGAGATCGTGTAACTCCCGGATACCGTAGGAGTGCTTTGGGTGTACCAAACGTCACAACGTAACTGGGTGACTATAAAGGTATACTACGGGTATCTCCGAAAGTGTCTGTTGGGTTGACACGGATCAAGACTGGGATTTGTC
The DNA here is from genome assembly GCF_018294505.1 of Triticum aestivum. Lineage (NCBI taxonomy): Eukaryota > Viridiplantae > Streptophyta > Magnoliopsida > Poales > Poaceae > Triticum > Triticum aestivum. The sequence goes on along the minus strand of NC_057809.1, from coordinate 560,631,944 downwards.
ACTCCGTATGATGGAGAGGTATCTCTGGGCCCACTCGGTAATGCATCATCATAATGAGCTCAAAGTGACCAAGTGTCTGGTCACGGGATCATGCATTACGGTACGAGTAAAGTGACTTGCCGGTAACGAGATTGAACGAGGTATTGGGATACCGACGATCGAATCTCGGGCAAGTAACGTACCGATTGACAAAGGGAATTGTATACGGGGTTGCTTGAATCCTCGACATCGTGGTTCATCCGATGAGATCATCGAGGAGCATGTGGGAGCCAACATGGGTATCCAGATCCCGCTGTTGGTTATTGACCGGAGAGCCATCTCGATCATGTCTACATGTCTCCCGAACCCGTAGGGTCTACACACTTAAGGTTCGGTGACGCTAGGGTTGTAGAGATATAATATGCAATAACCCGAAAGTTGTTCGGAGTCCCGGAAGAGATCCCGGACGTCACGAGGAGTTCCGGAATGGTCCGTAGGTGAAGAATTATATATAGGAAGTGCAGTTTCGGCCATCGGGAGAGTTTCCGGGGTCACCAATATTGTACCGGGACCACCGGAAGGGTCCCGGGGGTCCACCGGGTGGGGCCACCCATCCCGGAGGGCCCCATGGGCCAAAGTGGGGAGGGAAACCAGCCCATAGTGGGCTGGTGCGCCCCCCTTGGCCCACCCCATGCACCTAGGGTTGGGAACCCTAGGGTGGGGGGGCGCCCCACCTGGCTTGGCGGCGCCCCACCTGGCTTGGGGGGCACTCCACCCCTTAGCCGCCGCCCCCCCCCTAGGAGATCCCATCTCCTAGGTCCGGCGCCCCCCCTAGGGGAGCCTATATAAAGGGGGGAGGGAGGGGCAGCCGCACCCTTGAGTCTTGGCGCCTCCCTCTCCCCTGCTACACCTCTCCCTCTCGTAGTAGAACGGCGAAGCCCTGCTGCGGTGACCCCTGCATCCACCACCACGCCGTCGTGCTGCTGGATCTTCATCAACCTCTCCTCCCCCCTTGCTGGATCAAGAAGGAGGAGACGTCACGCTGACCGTACGTGTGTTGAACACGGAGGTGCCATCCGTTCGGCGCTAGGATCTCCGGTGATTTGGATCACGTCGAGTACGACTTCCTCATCCCCGTTCTTTGAACGCTTCCGCGCGTGATCTACGAAGGTATGTAGATGCAATCCGATCACTCGTTGCTAGATGAACTCATAGATGGATCTTGGTGAAACCGTAGGAAAAATTTTGTTTTCTGCAACGTTCCCCAACACAAGGTTCATGTTTTGTTGCTCCTTTTCCCTGTTTCTTCCGCCTGAGCGGTAGTACCGCTCATGGAGCGGTAGTACCGCTCGTGTGCGGGCTGAGCACATAACGGTTGGATTTTTCCCCTCCTATAAAAGGGGGTCTTCTTCCCCATTGAACCTTATCCTTTGAGCTCGTGTTCTTCCCCCATTGTTGACCTTCTTCGAGCTTGCTAACTCTCAATCCCTACATGGATTCTTGCTAGTTTTTGAGGGAGAAGAGAGAGGAGATCTAGATCCACATTTCCACCAATCACTTTGTCCTCTATGTGAGGGGAGCCCCTTGGATCTAGATCTTGGAGTTCTTGGTGTTCTCTTTCTTGTTCTTCCTCTCATTTTCCTCCCTAGCATTAGTTGCTTCAGTGGGATTTGAGAGAGAAGGACTTGGGCACTCTGTGTGCCCTTGCCATTGCAGTTGGTGCATCGGTTTGAGTTCTCCACATGATACGTGGAAGTTACAAGTTGAGAAGCTTATTACTCTTGGGTGCTTGGTACCCTTGAGCTTGTTCCTCTTGGGTGCTTGGGCGCCCCAGATGGTTGTTGGTGTTCGGAGCTCAATCATTGTGGTGCAAAGCTCCGGGCAAGCGTCGGGGTCTCCAATTAGGTTGTGGAGATCGCCCCGAGCAATTTGACAGGTACCGGTGACCGCCCCCAAGGGTTGCCAAAGTGTACGGGTTCGGTGACCGCCCCCAAGGGTTGCCATTTGTACGGGTTCGGTGACCGCCCTCAAGGGTCCCTTAGTGGAATCACGGCATCTTGCATTGTGCGAGAGCGTGAGGAGATTACGGTGGCCCTAGTGGCTTCTTGGGGAGCATTGTGCCTCCACACCGCTCCAAACGGAGATTAGCATCCGCAAGGGTGTGAACTTCGGGATACATCGTCGTCTCCTCGTGCCTCGGTTATCTCTTACACGAGCCCTTTACTTATGCACTTTACTTTGTGATAGCCTTATTGTTTCTTGTCATATATCTTTCTATCACATAGTTGCTTATCTTTCTTAGCATAACTTGTTGGTGCACATAGGTGAGCCTAGTTGTATTAGGTTTTGTGCTTGGCAAATTAACCGCTAGGTTTATTCCGCATTTGTTCAAGCCTAAACCATAATTATTTTAAAACGCCTATTCACCCCCCCCCTCTAGGCGACATCCACGATCTTTCAGGTAGGACATCATCATAATGTGCACATTGTGATCAAGGAGTTGATCACGGGATGATGTGTTACGGAACGAGTAAAGAGACTTGCCGGTAACGAGATTGAACAAGGTATCGGGGTACCGACAATCGAATCTCGGGCAAGTATCATACCGATGGACAAAGGGAATTGTATACGGGATTGATTGAATCCTTGACATCGTGGTTCATCTGATGAGATCATCGTGGAGCATGTGGGAGCCAACATGGGTATCCAGATCCCACTGTTGGTTATTGACCGGAGAGTTGTCTCGGCCATGTCTGCATGACTCCCGAGCCCGTAGGGTCTACACACTTAAGGTTCGATGACGCTAGGGTTATAGGGAATAGATGTACGTGGTTACCGAATGTTGTTCGGAGTCCCAAATGAGATCCCAGATGTCACGAGGAGTTCCGGAATGGTCCGGAGGTAAAGATTTATATATGGGAAGTCATCATACGGTCACCGGAACAATTCGGGGGTTACCGGTATTGTACCGAGACCACCGGAGGGGTTCTGGGGGTCCACCGGGAGGGTCCACCTGCCCCGGAGGGCCCTATGGGCTGTATGTGGAGAGGGACCAGCCCCTTAGTGGGCTGGGCGCCTCCCCCCCTAGGGCCCATGCGCCTAGGGTTTGGGGGAACCCTAAAGGGGGGCGCCCCCCTTGCCTTGGGGGGCAAGGCAACCCCCCTTGGCCGCCGCCCCCTCCTCAGATTGGATCTGAGGGGGCCGGCCCCCCTCTCCCTTGCCCCTATATATATGTGGGGATTAGGAGGGCAGCCGCACCCAAGTTCTGGCGCAGCCCTCCCCCTCTCCCAAGTCCTCCTCTTCTCCTACGGTGCTTGGGGAAGCCCTGCAGGATTACCACGCTCCTGCTTTATCACCATGCCGTCGTGCTGCTGCTGGATGGAGTCTTCCCCAACCTCTCCTTCCCCCCTTGCTGGATCAAGGCGTAGGAGACTTTACCGGGCTGTAGTGTGTTGAACGTGGAGGTGTCATCCGTTCGGCACTAGGATCATCGGTGATTTGGATCACGACGAGTACGACTCCATCAACCCTGTTCACTTGAACGCTTCCGCTTAGCGATCTACAAGGGTATGTAGATGCACTCCCCTTCCCCTCATTGCTAGATTACTCCATAGATTGATCTTGTGATGCGTAGAAAATTTTAAATTTTTGCTACGTTCCCCAACAGTTTAAACATTTTTTTATCAGCTCACACTTTGGATAGTGTGTGCAAGGAGCAAGGACGTAGTACCAACCCAATTAATCCACGACCGTTGATCTGTTTGTGTGCGTGCGTGGTGCTACCTCAAATGCCGACCTAATTGCAGTGACACGTTCGGTTTGGTGAAAATGGGCACCCTCATGTCGTGAAATAAGATCATTTCTTTCTACGCGCAAAAAATGGCACCATGTGAATAATCTCGTGCCAAAGAACGCGTGCGGTTCACCTGAGCTCGCAGGGACCAGGTTGAACAATGGTGGTGCCGGTGGGGAGGTGGGGGTTGGGGCTGCAAGGGTAGCACGCCATTGCCGCCA
>NC_057809.1:560626911-560627941 GCF_018294505.1 Triticum aestivum | reverse complement strand
GGTTCACCTGAGCTCGCAGGGACCAGGTTGAACAATGGTGGTGCCGGTGGGGAGGTGGGGGTTGGGGCTGCAAGGGTAGCACGCCATTTCCGCCAGGGGTGGAGACAGAGGGGGGGGGGGTGAGCAGGCGCTCGCCCCCCCCCCCAACGATTTCTAGCAGGCAGTAGTATAGGTACTGTACTGTAGATGTGCTAATTGGCCGGAGATAATCACATCATTAGCCCATATAAGATTTTTCTAGGGAAATTAGCCCATATAAGTACTAATATAATAACTATCATATACCGAAGCCCAATAGCCCATGTCATTGTCATGTGGTTGTGGCCTTTTGTTGTTTGCCCCATGCGATCGATTCTTTGATTGTGTCCTCGCACTAGGGTATCGGGCGTTGTTTGCAGCCACCGGCTGCCCGGCCGCCGCTGCCGCTCCCGCTCAGGTAAGGCGCTCACCATGCCGCCACCCCTACTCTATCGGGTCCGTTGATCTGTCGTCTTTGTCCACTATTTGTCCAGTATTTGAGGACTAAGGCAAGAGGAGGAGGCTTCATTAGATCAAAGTTTTATCGGGAGAAATGAAGATCAGATAGAGGAAGGTACAAGCACATACTTGTAGCTATCAGTTATTATGAAGGACAGTGATATTTGGCAACAGTGTGCCCGATAGGAAATTTACCTTACCTGTCGATCACCCATCAGCTAACCAGGCCAATCACCCCGCCAGCTAACCAGGCCGATCACCCCGCCAGAACACCAGGCCGATCGCTGTACAAGGCCCAACAAAAATGCCATCCCCCATGACGCACTTTCCAGATCGCAACTTTCCTCCACCCCCTTACCTCCCACACAAGTATATACCCTCTCTCACCCTCCCCACCACCCACCCGCCCCTCCCCCTACACAACTGCTCAAAATCAACACCAAAGACCTACCCCTCCTCCAGTTCTGGATCAAACAAGAGCAGATCATCAGGGAAGCGGTGGAAATTACCAGGGATACGGTGAAGAAATCGCCAGGCAACATCACCTCACCCT
>NC_057809.1:560614781-560626598 GCF_018294505.1 Triticum aestivum | reverse complement strand
CTCCCAATCTATGCAAAATTACCATCCTTTCACCTCTAGAAAATAGAATAAGCAGACTTCTCTCATAATTTTGCATATTGCAGTGACTTACCAATCAACTAAGTGCAAAATTACCAGCCCCCCGTAGTTTTTGTTACCAACTTTATGCAACAAAACAGAGTACCCAAAAAAATACCTCATTCCCTTGCTACACTAAACATAGATTTTGTGTCTATCATGGAAAAATAAAGACAAAATATAGGAAAGAGGAACCTTTATTGACCACAAAAATCATTCTCTCATACAATGGAAGATGCATTGCAAAAAAGATTTATTTTTCAGTCTACAAGTTATCAATCTGTACATAGTAAAAGTTATCATCCACTTTAGCTAAGTACTAACATTGGATAAAGAAAAGTGCTGCCTTTTAATGGAGATGCTCATGTTGTACTGTAAATTGTCCTGTTTAGTGTTCTTCCCAATCACCCCTGCGATTCTTGCCTTCAAACACCTGTGTAAAGAGTAAACAAAACAATGAGTTTCGAAAAAAAGAGTCAACACGTGTAGATGTATACTAATGTGCAAACGTAAAAATAAAATCAAGCAGGAGTAGATAAATGGATGCTAGCAGAGGAGATAATGCAGAGGATGAAGGAGGAGGTAGAATGCATGAAGAAGGCGATGCGGCGCGCACACCAAGCAGCAATTCAGCATACCCAAACATCATGGTGAAAGGTAAAATTACCAACATTATTGTTTACATATCATCATGGAATGAAAACCCAGTCTTATACTTTACTGTTGAAGTGGATTTGAAAATTAACAGCATTGGTGCACACATATTACCAGGTCCAAAAAAATGCAAATTACCAGGGTTTTTTAGGCATAAAGAATACTTTACTATTGAAGTGGGTTTGAAACTTACCACCATTGGTGCACACATATTACAATGTCCAGAGGATGCAAATTACCAGGGTTTTTTAGGCAGAAAGAATGCTTTACTGTTGAAGTGGGTTTGTAAATTACCAGCATTGGTGCACTCATAATACCAGGTTCAGAGTATGCAAATTACCAGGGTTGTTTAGGAAGAAAAGAAAGATACATTCACTGAATCTTCAGAAAACTACCATGATAGAAAACTGTTATTTATCATGTAATATTCCACTAATCTACCAGGCCAAATTGCAGGTGCTCGGGCAATCAGCGCAAACAACAGCTTGCCCAGTGGTGGAACAAGTGCATATAGTGCTGGAACAAATGCAAGCACAGGAGCTAGGAGCCTTGGAGAGCAGACAATAAGCGAACCAGCAACTCCAGAATCTGCTGGGATCGATGCTGATATGGAAGGAAGCAACATGGAGGCATATTCCACACCTAAGCCATCTTTACAAGGGACAAAATTTGACACCCTGGAGAGCGCACATGACCACTACAACACCTACGCGCGCAGGACTGGCTTTGCAATTAGGCAGCAATTCAAGAAAGAGAGGGTTGATGGAACTATAAGCAGGGTGCTACTAGTTTGTACAAAATATGGCAAATGATGAAAGGACAGGGATGAGTTGCAAGATGTGGAAAACCCAGCCAGGATTGTCAAGAAGAGGAAAAAAAGAAAGTTGTTAGGACTGAATGTGAAGTGCACATGTACCTATCCCATGATGATGCATGGTGGACTGTTGACCGTTTCGAGGACACCCACAATCACGCCCTGATCAAAAAGTCGTCCCTAACAAAATTCTTATCATCACATCGATACATTCCGAAGGAGGAGCATGACTTCTTGAGGGTTCTGCACGGATGCAACATTGAGACTGCGAGGCAGATGCAGCTGATGTCATGGTTCTACAGAAGCGCTAAAGACATACCCTACACGACACAAGACATTGCTAATCAACGAGCTAAGTTCCGCTTAGAGCACCGCCACAAGGACATTGGGAGCACAATTGCATACTTCCAAGAGAGGGCCAAAGATTCATATTTCTACTGGAGAATCAAACTTGATGATGAGGACAGGGTTGAGAACTTGTTCTGGATAGATGGCGCATCACGCAGGGCATATGCAAAGTGTAATGACTGTTTGTCGTTTGACACGACATACATGACAAACATGTACAAGATGCCATGTGAACCATTCATTGGAATTAATAACCATGGTCAATCCATCCAGTTTGGGTGTGGCTTCGTTCGAAACGAACTAAAGGAAAACTTTGCGTGGTTGTTTAACACATTCCTCCATGCAATGGGTGGTGTTGCCCCTAAAAACATCACCACAGACCAGGACTTTGCAATGAGGAGTGCGATCGACGAGGTCTTCTTGAACATAATACACAGAAATTGCCGCTGGCATATAATGAAGAAGGCGCATGAGAAACTTGGAAAACTTATGGCTGATGATAAACCACTAAACAAAGCGTTCAAAGACTGTGTTGACAACAGCTTGACTGGTACGTACCTAAACTATTGACCCATTTTAATTACCATGCAGCAAACTTGAGAAAGCCATATGAATATATGTGATGCACAAGTTACCATGTGTGGGTCTACACAAGTTATCATGATCTTGTTGGCTATATTACCAGGGGGCAGTTACATATGTTGATACCAACTTGTGGTTTAGAAAAGTTACCAGATCTGGAAAAACTGTTCAATAAAGTTACCATCTAACAACTAAGAAAAGTTACCAACATACTTGTACTTTAATTACCAATGATTGTGTATGATGTTGTGATTGTCTCATGTTTTGTGTATCACAGAGGAAGAGTTGGAAAACAAATGGTGGGCAATGATGGATGAATATGGCCAGATCGACAATGAACATTTTCAATGGCTGTGGGAAAATAGGAAATGGTGGGCCCCAGTGTACTACATGAAGCATTTCTTTCCATTCTTGCAGACAACTGCAAGGAGCGAGGGATTCAATGTTGTGCTCAAGAAGTATGTGAACCCCAACAACTCACTGATTGAATTCGCAACTCAATACACCGCAATCCAGGAGAAAGTAATGGTGGTTGTGGCGAAAGAGCAAGTGGACACAATTTACAAAGAGGCAGACATGTATTCGTTGAACCCAATCGAGTTACAGATGCGAGGGATATACACACAAAATCTGTTCTCCAAGTTCCAGGTAGAGATGAAGCTAAAGACTGCTTATGGATGCAACACTTTGCAAGATGGAACCTTCAAGATGTGGTCGCTCCGAGTCATACTACCAAAGTATGGGGATAGGGACTACCATGTGCAGGCGAACAAGAATGAAGGGGTATACTCATGCACTTGCTGCAAGTTTGATCGCGATGGGCTATTGTGCACACACATACTACGAGTAATGGAACAGATTGGAGTCTACGAGATACCGAGGAAGTATATCCTGGATAGGTGGACATGGGATCCAGAAAAGGATCTTGTTCGGCCTAATTACCAACAGCCAACAGTTAATAAGGGTATGACAGAAGAAGGAAAAAATATCATGAGATATACATCTATTCTGAATGATTTCAAGGAACAAGCAAAAGAGGCTTGCACTACTGATGAAGGGATGGCATTGGTAAGGAAACATGTTAGTGCTTTCAGAGACGACATGGATGCACTAAAAAAGAGGCAGCTAAAGAAAGCAAGAAAGGAAAAAGATGAGGGAAAAGAAGAACAAATGTTTTCTTCACCACCAGGGACTAGTGCCACTGAAGGTGCCCCAGTAGCGCATCAAGGAAGCATTCCTGTCACGCATGTGTCTGGCAATATTTTCCAGTTCCAGGGCTCACATGCCGAGGGATCCCAATCATCAAACACAAGAGTGATACTAGACCCACCAAAGTCTACTACGAAAGGGCGTCCGAGAGAGAAAAGATTCCAGCACCCATTTGACATTGTAAAGCCAAAAAAAGAGAGGAAGTGTAGAGTCTGCGGGTCGATAGATCATGATAAACGCAAATGTACCTCAACCATCCCGCACTGAGAAATGCAAGTTAGATGGGCATTGAAAAATCCAAGATAGAGATTTTACTTATGAATTTTACCCATTTTATTGTGTAAAACAGTGTCGAGACACCATGTAATGAAAACTTATCAGCACTAAAACATGTAAGTTATCGTCCAAAATGTAATGGGGATTTTCAGAAAAAGAGAATGAGATTAGTTATCGTTCTTTGTTTGTGAGCAAAATGTTATGACGCAATGAAAAATAAAGTTATCAGCACCTGTTATAGTATGTTATCAGCATTGACTATCATAATTATCAGCAAAAATGTATAAAAAAGATAGTAATCAGCCCAGTAAAAATGTATGAAACTATCATCATTCTTAATCATAAAACTTATATTGGTGCAAATTTCTCACATCAATTAATCCTTATTGAACAAGTGATAGCGCCATCGCGTGCATTTGTTAAGAAGATGGTCCAGCCACATGCTTGTCAATATCTTCCTCAGCGCCGGGATCTGCTCCTTAGTTATTGTCGGGATATTTTTACCATCCCAGAACTCCAAGATCTTGAACGCGAAGAAACCGCAATCAGTGTTGTAAGTAAAAAAAATGTGTTAAAAAGCAAAATAAGATAAGCAAAAAGGTGAGTGAACTTTTAAAATGCTACACTACTAAGTTACCGGGTATTTAGATGGAAAAAAATGATGGAGTACTAGCCAAAAAAACTAACCCATTGTCCTGTTTGAACACATCGATGTACACCAGATCATAGTCTTGGATCTGCTTACTCGAGTCCTTGTACGGAATCAACCAGGCTTTTATAATCTCATTCATAAGCTTCGTCGCATGTGTGATGAGCGAAGGGCTATCTTGTGGACGAAGAGAATCAAGAACTTTAAATCGTTTTGCCTTGAGATTAAGGCACAAGACATACCAATGCCCGTCCTTTGGTAGACGTCCCAACTTTTGCAGTGTTGGAAACAATAGCTGTTAAAAAAATGTGAACACATGAACACAATAAGTTATGAAGTTATCAATGCATTTACAGTTAAAAAGGCAAAGTTATCAGGACACTGAAAACATATGTTACCAGTAGGCATACATGAAAGTTACCACAGAAAGGAAAAATGTGAACACATGAACACAATAAGTTATCAATGCATTTACAGTTAAAAAAGGCAAAGTTATCAGGACAGTGACAACATATGTTACCAGTAGGCATACATGAAAGTTACCACAGAAAAGTAACATAACTAGGTACCAGCTAAAATTCTTTAATGGTACGATGTCTGACAAAACCAAAATAAGAGCCTGATAAAATTGCCTGTTAGACCACCTAAAAAACAGCTTGTACGATTTAAAAGAGGAAAAGTATGTAGTTTACGTAAAAAATTGTACCTAATTTTGGTGACTAAGTATGTAGTTTGCATCACGACGAAAATGTTTGATTAGGAACTTGCTCGTCATATCATGTATGTGAAGATATACTGACAGCAACCATGGAAAGATGATCTTCCCTGGGGGTACATAATCAGAAAGAATTCGGATGTGGAGCTCTGCAGTATTATTCGAAACTTGACCACCTTCTATCACACTATTAGCAAGCTCCTCCAATGTGACCCACCGCCCATCGATGTCAATAACCCTAATACTGAAAAGCAAACAAAGAAAAAAAATAGTATATAAGCAAATGTTTTGCCGGTGAGGGGTTAAAATACTAGAGAAAAGGAAAACAGTAAATGTCATTAGTGTTTTATCTTGGAGTCAACTGAATCAGTGGTGTGCTTGATAACTCCTGCGTAAATAACCTCTTCGAGTGCAGATGCTGTGAGGCCACAATATGGAGGCAGTAGGAACTGCAATGGGCGGCTTACCCTAACTTTCCGAATGTACGATTTAGGAGTCACACTGGCTGAATGATTACCATAGGGAGGTTGAATAACTGGTCTAGCAAATTCAGGGCTGGTGGGGTGGTCTAGAAGAAAAGTGAAGGGAGTTATCAGAGTTGGGAATGACGGAAAGAAATATTATGGGGAAACAAAAAGCAAAGAAGTTATCAGAGTTTAGAACAGTAAATTATCAACATGAAGATAATGATGTTATCAAGGTTGGCAGTAGGAAAAAGTTTGTTAAATAAAATCTTCCTATCAGTACCTTTTACAGAACTGTAATTTGCTTTTTCTCTAACAGTGGCACGTTCGACTTCTTCAACCCACATAATTACATCTTCGTCTTCAACATCCGCATCATAAACTTGAAATCGACGCTCTTCAAAAAGTTGCAATCAGGTCAGTTTGTGAACTGACAAAAGGAATGTCAAATATGTGGAAAAACAGCTAAAGAAAAAAGTGATAGATAATACAGAATGATCATATAATTACTGTAGAGAGAAAAAGGGAAGAAAATGAGGGGGGTCAGGATAGTTAAAGGGACAGCATAAATGTATTAGAATGGTTTGTCTGTGTGTGCAGGGAAAGGAGGGGGAGGGGTGTATTTACAGCATCAATAAAGGAAACTAAATGGTTGGAGTTATCAGCATGGTGATAGCAGAAGTTATCAGGGTATGATCACAAATGTTACCATTTAATTAACTAGTTAGCAAATAATTATCAGTCAGATGTTAGTAAAAGTTACCAGGAAAAATGAACAATAATAATCACGTATAATACATCCACACACCAGACAACATAAAAAATAAAAGAGCGCAAATGTGAAACGAAAACACATAATTCATTACATAGACACACGCAAAAGCATAAGTCATTACATGTGAGAGGGGGGGGAGGTTGTCCATACATAGGATAAAAGAGCATAAATATACACACAAGGATCAAACTAAAAGCATAAAAAAGGTCTTCGAAAAGCAGACATCCATCCCATCACTCTTTTGTGATAAAAGCGAAGACACGTATATGCCTTCACTTACCAAGGTCAGCAGGCTCAGAGCCTGAAACCGGATTGGAGTCAGTACGATTATCTTCTGCATTCTTTAAATCTCGTGGTGCTGCCGCTATATGATCAATTGGGGATGCTGCTGCTCGGTCTTGGGGAGCATTGTTAACCGTTGGGACCACTGTTGGTGCTTGAGTTGTCGAAACAACCGCTGGGGGCGGTGTTGGTACTGCTGCTGGGACTGCGGCCGTCGTAATAATATCTGGTCCGGGAGGTGTGGGACCAAAATCTAGGCCAAGAGAGCAAGATGGTGGGGTGAAATCCCAGTAGGCCCTATCAGCAACAACATCTTCTACATCTGCATTAATGCTGAATTCTTGGGCGGCGACTTGGTCATCTCCAGGTTGAGCTTCAACAAACACTGCATCTTCAGTTTCAACTGGTTCTGCCACATTGGATTGGGAAGATTGAACTTGATCTTGAACAAAACATGGTATTTTGAAAGGAGCTTGGTCATCTTCAGCTACAGCAGCGGTCATTGGAGGAGCAATTCCTTGAACTTGATCAGCAGAAGTTTCAGCTACGGCAGCGCTCGTTGAAGGAGAAATTCCTTGAGGTTGATCGGCAGAAGTTTCAGCTACAACAACGCTCATTGGAGGAGCAATTCCTTTAGGTTGATCAGCAGAAGTTTCAGCTTCAGTGCCAATAACAACATTGGCAATTTCTTCTACCACTTGAGTAATAGTGGCTGCTGCCGCGAGCTCATCCACAGCTCCAAAACTAGCATCTGGTGAATTCCTCACAGGGGCATTATCTTGCACAACAGCTATTGGAGAACTGACCACGGGGGAGTCTTTAAAATCATCTTTCGCTTTCTTGGGAGAAAAACAAGGAGAAGACCTAGTTGCAACTGCAATTGTAGAAGACTTCTTAACCTTCCTCACAGTAATCTTGGTCTTCTTGCTGCACACAAAGAAAATTAAACATGGACATCAACAGCTTATAAAAACAGTAGTTACCAGCTTATATTAACATTAGTTATTAGATTATATTTGCATACAACAGCTAAAAATAACATTAGTTACCAGCTTATATTGACAGAAGTTAACAGCTAAAAAATAACTTTAGTTACCAGCTTGTATTCAAATTATTTGACAGCTTAGGGCCAACTTGGTTATCCACATAATGCAAAAAAATCAACATCGTCACGAATCATTAATGAAGATGGTAACTATGAAGATAACAAAGTTACCAACAAATTTATCATGCTAAAAAAATAGTAAATATTGTAAGAGCTTTGACTATAAAAACTACCGGTCATTCCCGTAGAGATTATGATGCCATGCATAAAAGAGTTAAATTACCGGTATATATTCACCTAATTTACAAATGAAAAATAAACAAATAGAGAAAATCATTTAGATATCATATAGTGAGGAAAAATAACATTCATAATCACCTGTGTGACATGTCAGATGAGTCAACATCTGTCGAAGAACACGCAGGATTACTAGGTATCTCCTCAGATGTGACACCCACACTGCTAGACCGCGTTTGCTGAAGGTCGGCACAACTAATAGATGGAGCATTCGAACACCTGACAAGTTATTATTTGAAAAGGATATAGTGCACGTGAGAAAAATGTTACCGTAGACAAATAACACATGCTTACCAGCATATAATTACTAAAATTATCATGCAAACAAAGTTAAACTACATATTGTTCAAACAAAAAACTGAAGTTATTATCGTGAAAATAGCTACTGAAAGTTATCAGCCTTACCATGATATAATTACTATCATTTCTAGAAAAAAACACAAGCTTGTTAAGGAATAGAAACTATCCAGACATATTTACTTCTAATTATCAGAAGCTAGGTGCTAGGAAAATTTATAACACAAAAGAGTAACAACAAGTAAGTATGTACACAAAGAAAAATAACCATGGACATTACCAGCTTATAAAAACATTAGTTACCAGCTTATATTAACATTAGTTATCAGATTATATTTGCACACAACACCTAAAGTGTAACATTAGTTACCAGCTTATATTGACAGAAGTTACCAGCTATAAAATGCAATATAACAAATGAAAATAAAAAGAAATCAACTAGCAGATGATAAGAAACTCACTTGCAAGGATGTTGCTTCTTCCGCGTGGGATTGGCAATTACTGAGTTAGTGCCCTTATCAGGGCCTACAATGCCAAGCTCATTGATGACTATTGCCTTGATAGAACGATGTGTATCATCCAACGACGGCTGGTCAGAAACAGTTGTACCAGTGGCCATGGGCGAAGAAGGTAGGCGTAATTTCTTGCGACACCTGGAATATTGCTTTTCCAAGTTACGGACAAGAGAAGAACCGCACCTCCTCATAGAAGCATCAATAGCAGCCTCGTTTTGAGTATCCGTCATATCTGGCTGGTTATGCAATCCATCACTAGATACATTCCCAGAACGTGTAGTAAGCATAATCTGAGACTCGAGAGGATGATCGGTTCCTGCAGTAGCAGTTCCATCAATTCCGGCTGACCTTACCGACACATTGACAGTTGCAAACATGGTTGCACCCACATCTGCATTCGCTGCGCCACTACCTGAAGCATCATGGGCATTCGGTCCAGCACTGCCCCACTACCTGAAGCCTCATAGGCGTTCGGTCCACCTGAAGAACCATGGTAGTGAATGTGAAAATCTAGATCTTCGTCAGAGTGACCATCACCGCCACCATCACTATCCTCGTGATTAGAATCTGAACCTTCGACAGTTCGCTTGCCGGTATCTTTTACTTCACGTGAGCGGGATGTAGGACGGGTGCTTGCAGTCTTCCCGGCAGTCTTCCCGGCAGCAGAAGATAAACCCTTTAGTTGGCTCTCTAACACACGGGACATCCATGAGCTGTCTTCATCATCCAAGGACATGAACTCATTAACAAGACCACCCAGGAGGCCAACCATGCCAGACGAAAAGCGACCCACAATAGCAGAAGCTTTAGCAAGTTTCTGATAGAAAATCACGAATGAAAAAATAAATAATCAGGTTGTGAGAGACATTAATTACCATGCAAAAACAACTAAAAATACCACACAAATATAAGTTCAAAATGAAGTTATTCCAAAGTGAGAATATAAAAAAATAAAAGTTACCATCCTAAAAACAGTACAAGTTACCAGGTCTTTATAACAATATTTACCAGGAAAAGGAAAACAAAAATACCCAAACGCACAAAAAAGATTAAAAATACCTGTTTAGAACAGTTTTGCGGTGCATGAACACGCATGAATTTATCTAGACCTTGTAAGCCACCAAACAAGCAATAGTCTTGACCATATTGGGGCTTAAGCTGAAAAAATATGATAAAAAACAAATTAAGATCTCGATAAAAAAGATGGCAATACATAGAAGGTAAGAAAAATGACGAATGGGAAATTACCGGTAATTTCCCATAAGAAAGCTTGTCCCTCTGGACATCCATCCGGAGAACTTTCGATGCCAACTCATTCGTCCACACATTAATTGCAAAAGGACCATTAGGCAAGATGATACCAAGGCCAGTTAAGTCAATAGCATCTATATACAGAAGCTGGAAAAACAGAAAAGGTCATTACAATCTAGCTGTTTGGTGGAATAAGACGTACAATCCAAAATATCATGAGAACAAAAAAAGAATAGGGGGACTAACATTGTAGAATAGGAGGCAGCCCGTCGTAGGCTTTCCTTTTGAAAGGGCTTTGTGAAGCTGATCCACAATAAATTTGCACCAGTTGAGGTTTTTTACATTGCCAATATTTTGCTGCGAAAAAAAGAAAGCACATAAAACATAGAGGAATGTATGCACACAAGTTAGCAGGGGACATAAGTAGATACTTATAACACTGTTAAAGCATGGAATCACCAAGTACATAAGCACACAATTACCACATTATTGAGAAGTAAGTCAAAATTACCATATTGCAAGGCATACATAAATTATCAGGTGCATTACTAGATAATTACCACACTTTTAGAAAAAGTTATCAGGCGCATTACTACATAATTACCACACCATCAGAAAAAAGTTATCAGGTGCATCACTATGTAATTACTACACCTTCATAAAAAGTTATCCGGTGCATTACTATATAATTACTACACCTTCATATAAAGTTATGATGTGCATTACTACATAAATACCACACTTCAGATCATAGAAAAATCAAAGGGACAGATATTACCACACTCCAAAAAACAGGGAAAGTTATCAAAGTGCATATGTGTATAATCATCAGACTAAGAAGCAAAAAATTACCAGGTAGAAAAACCAGAAAAGAAAAGAGATAAAAAGCGTGAACTAGAAAGATAGCCAGATGTGCTTACCAACACAGGATACCATCTGGTGCTGATCTTGTTGGAAGTCGTCGGCGCCATCACGGTGCTGGCAGCAAGCACAAGCCACAAGCGCTTGAAATTGTCGTCACGATGATTAGTGCTCAAGATAAGGTTTAATACATCCACAGTTTTATGAGCATGTCCAAGATCTCCAAAAAGATCTCCCGCAAGCTCAAGCTGTGCATCTGAAGGAACCTTGAAATCCACCGCAATATCACCTCGGGGCACACCCATTATACGATGCACAGACTCTTCATTGACCGGTAACCTTCCGCGACCAGGTACAACAACCTCACGGGAATCAGGGTCGTATAGACCAGCAAGCCATTAGAAAGCCGATTGAACAGATTATCACACTTGATATTCTGCAGACTAGTGAAATCCATGTCATCGATCGCAGCCATTCTCTCATCTGACATATCCTTACGGCAGTCACAAGAGCACTAGGAGAAGCCCTATTCCGATCTGCGGGAGGCTTATGCTTCTTTAAGGGGTTCACCTCCTCAAAGTCATCATCTAATTTGCACTTCCTTGGCATTGTGACCTGACACACAAAAATAACAAAAGAGAAAAAAGTTGAATTAATAGTCACACACATATTCTTATGATACATTGGTAACTTGTGAACATACAAACAAGACAACTCATCCACAAC
>NC_057809.1:560612055-560613423 GCF_018294505.1 Triticum aestivum | reverse complement strand
GATTAGATCAGACGTGACGTCGGCGTGATCGTGAGCTCGTTAATTCTCCGGCCAACTAGCCAAGGTTAGCACAACTAACAACTACTTGCTCATCTCGATCAGTTCCCACCTTATACCTATCACATTTGTACATCAAATTTCAATTCTTGTCATTTTTATGATTTATATTTATCAAGAGAAAAGGGTCGCCAAACACCAGAAATATTATTTCAGCTTAATTGTCGAGGGCATGTTTTCAAAGCAAAACGATAGACGACTTGCTTGAGCATTGCATGAAAACTTGCTTCGAAAGGAATTCACAACTGAATTCTCTTCTAATGAAATTGTTAATATACTTTATGTTATTGAAAATCATTGAGATTATATAACTAATTCAAATGTAACTACCACATGTCTATACTATATAGCAATGAAGCGGTATTTTTTTTTCAACTTTGCTTGGCCCCCCCTATGTCCAAATCCTAGCTCCGCCCCTGATTGCCGTAGAGCGAGGGGTGGTGGGCGTGTCAGAGCAATTGGGGGGGTGTGCGGGGGTATGAGAAGGCAAAGAGGCCAGGGGAGAGGTTTGTTGGGATTTATTGTACGGACTAGCCTCCCAACGCGAGAGGAGTAGTAACAGGAGGCGCAGGCTGATGCCGCCTACAACCACCAGCTCCTCCAGAAGAATCTGCAGACGGAGGAGCAACTCGCTGACGGCAAGGCGGTCACGCCGGACGGGGACATGGCTAAGCAGGAGGCGCTGCTCGAGTCGTACCGCACCACCCACGACATCCGCCTTGCCCGCTAGCGGTACCACCAGCGGGTGGCGGAGGTGGCAGCCGCCGGCAAGGAGTGCGACGGCAAGGTGGAGGAGGCGGTCTTCGACCTGGTTCATTAGCAAAAGATTCGCCGTGTGCTGAGCATTGGGTTAGCATTGGGTTATCTCAAATACTCTGGACCAAACACTTTCACGGCTACCTTTGTAAATTGTTTGACGAAGAAGATTGAAGTACTCTCTCTCTCCCATTGCCAAGTTGTCATCAATGGAATCCATCGGAATACCTTATGTCATCATGCAACAATGCGGCAGTGACCTATTGCTCAATGTTATGTCCAAGAGCTCTAGCACAGTTCCTCCTTTGAGCGAAGGATTGATCATGTTGTTTCACAACATTGCAAATGTGAGGAAACAAGCTCATGGACATCCTAAACCAGCGTCGAAAGTGCCTCTCTAGATAGGGAGGTATTGTGGCAAAGTAGTTGTGCCACAATCGGTCGCCGGCCTCTTACCGTTCTCTCCATAGAAACTCACAACCAAAAACCGAACCTCCGTGCTTCAGCTTCTTGTTCTTGTGCATCATCACAATCATAGCAATATCTCCCTCCCCG
>NC_057809.1:560561141-560612045 GCF_018294505.1 Triticum aestivum | reverse complement strand
GTGCTTCTACTAGATATTGAATACCTGAATTTTTGTTTGCTTATAATACACTGATAAAAAGTATGAATCGGGCAAGATAACTTATGCAAATTAGGGATGGCAACAACTTATACACAAACACATATATTGGACATCACATAACTAAGTATTCAGTGACATGATAAATTTTACAGTGGACTCCTGATAAATTGCCACTGATGATAATATTCACAATTAAAGTTCATGTGAGCTAAATGATGGCACATCCATCAGTTAGAAACACAAAAGGAACACAAAATGCATCATGAAAACGGGACACGAGTGCTAACAAAGATCAGGGAAATCGAGCCGTGTAGCATTTAGAGAAAACCCTAGAAATCATAATCATGAATGTATACATAATGGTTTTGCATCTAGAGAAAACCCTAGAAATCAGAATCGAGCCGTGTGGCAGAGGGGATCAGTTCAAAAATTACGGCAACTAGCCACGAAATCAAAAATGGCAAATTAATCACTGGAACGATGTGCATGCGAAATAGGGCCTCACAAATAGCATCTGCACCACAAATTGAACGCATTGGGCGCATTTCTCGTCTGTTCTAACATGTGACCATCCCGACGAACATCCCGCCACTAATGGCGTTGAGAAACAGAGCACGAACTACTGGAGGCGGATGTGAGGGCGATTGAGTCGATGTTCACCGGTGGAACAGAATACTAGCGCCGAGAATCGGCCGGAGAAGGCGCCGCCGCTCGCCTTCACGGAGAGAGAGCGGGGGCGGAGCGACAGAGAAGCAGGCGCGCGATTACCAGATGATTTGAGGCGCACGAACTACTGGGATGTGAGGGAGATTGAGTCGATACTCACCGGTGGAACAGAAGACCAGCGCCGAGAATCGGCCGGAGAAGCCGCCGCCGCTCGCCGTCGACGGAGAGAGAGCGCGCGCGGAGAGACAGAGAAGTGGGCGTGCCGTTACAGAGTAAATGAGGCGAGTGGTGGGGGAGGGAATAGTTAAGTCAATCGCACAACATGGGAGACGGTTCGAGCGAAGCGGGCGACGAAGAGATGGCCCACACACCAGCGATAGACAAATCGAAACTACTCGCTGGAACGTTTCGCGTCCGTCGGATTTGCAATTGACGTCATCCAGGTGGTGTGGCGATTTTCCAATAGGGCACAGGGTTGCCAAATACATTTTTCCTATTATGAATTATTAAATCCTACTATCCTAGTATGGTACGTTAGTGTTGTCTATAAAATAGTGAATTAATCTATTAATCACGGTGATTGCATTAGGATATTGGATCTGCATAATTTAGCAACTGAACAAACGATCAAGGAAATTGGCTCCGCCATACATCCTTGCTACTTCACACCCTTCCTGCAAATTTTGGTGATCAATTCCGGATTAGATCAGACGTGACGTCGGCGTGATCGTGAGCTCGTTAATTCTCCGGCCAACTAGCCAAGGTTAGCACAACTAACAACTACTTGCTCATCTCGATCAGTTCCCACCTTATACCTATCACATTTGTACATCAAATTTCAATTCTTGTCATTTTTATGATTTATATTTATCAAGAGAAAAGGGTCGCCAAACACCAGAAATATTATTTCAGCTTAATTGTCGAGGGCATGTTTTCAAAGCAAAACGATAGACGACTTGCTTGAGCATTGCATGAAAACTTGCTTCGAAAGGAATTCACAACTGAATTCTCTTCTAATGAAATTGTTAATATACTTTATGTTATTGAAAATCATTGAGATTATATAACTAATTCAAATGTAACTACCACATGTCTATACTATATAGCAATGAAGCGGTATTTTTTTTCAACTTTGCTTGGCCCCCCCTATGTCCAAATCCTAGCTCCGCCCCTGATTGCCGTAGAGCGAGGGGTGGTGGGCGTGTCAGAGCAATTGGGGGGGTGTGCGGGGGTATGAGAAGGCAAAGAGGCCAGGGGAGAGGTTTGTTGGGATTTATTGTACGGACTAGCCTCCCAACGCGAGAGGAGTAGTAACAGGAGGCGCAGGCTGATGCCGCCTACAACCACCAGCTCCTCCAGAAGAATCTGCAGACGGAGGAGCAACTCGCTGACGGCAAGGCGGTCACGCCGGACGGGGACATGGCTAAGCAGGAGGCGCTGCTCGAGTCGTACCGCACCACCCACGACATCCGCCTTGCCCGCTAGCGGTACCACCAGCGGGTGGCGGAGGTGGCAGCCGCCGGCAAGGAGTGCGACGGCAAGGTAGAGGAGGCGGTCTTCGACCTGGTTCATTAGCAAAAGTCTCGCCGTGTGCTGAGCATTGGGTTAGCATTGGGTTATCTCAAATACTCTGGACCAAACACTTTCACGGCTGCCTTTGTAAATTGTTTGACGAAGAAGATTGAAGTACTCTCTCTCTCCCATTGCCAAGTTGTCATCAATGGAATCCATCGGAATACCTTATGTCATCATGCAACAATGGGGCAGTGACCTATTGCTCAATGTTATGTCCAAGAGCTCTGGCACAGTTCCTCCTTTGAGTGAAGGATTGATCATGTTGTTTCACAACATTGCAAATGTGAGGAAACAAGCTCGTGGACATCCTAAACCAGCGTCAAAAGTGCCTCTCTAGATAGGGAGGTATTGTGGCAAAGTAGTTGTGCCACAATCGGTCGCCCGCCTCTTACCGTTCTCTTCATAGAAACTCACGACCAAAAACCGAACCTCCGTGCTTCAGCTTCTTGTTCTTGTGCATCATCACAATCATATCAATATCTCCCTCCCCGGTGAAATCAAATTTCCCCATCTAACAAGGAATCATTGTAATAGTTGGAGTCACATGAACTCAAGTACGGATGAAACTATCTATCAAGCTATAGTTCTACAAGGACAGTCCGTTCTACAAATGCATAGAAAAAACACAAACAATTTTTTTACGTTTGTAGATATTCCATCAAACAACTAGTGTGCGAGGAGGAGCAATCCGGCCGACGAGTCGTCGATGGCTTGCGGCTTCCTGGAGGGGGTGGGCAATGACCACTGGAAGTGCTCCTCAACGTGGGGAAGGCATCTATGCATCCAGAAGTCAGAGACGCCGCGCCGTTGCCGCTCAAATGTCACCGGACCTCCGCTCGGCCGCGACAGTGGGGCTACCGGCTATGGTGCTCCGTCGGATGCTAGGTCACCAAGTAGGGGCATAGACGAATGGCCATGGCCACTACGACGACGAATCGACACGGGCGGAGGCCAAATCGGGGCGGGCAGCGAGGCCGTGGGCGGCTAGAGGAGGAGTACTACGGTTGGGAAGTACTTCGGGGCATGCGGTGGAGCGGCAGTGGTGGCCTACGGTGGCGGATTAGCGACTGCGGCGGCGGTGGGCGTGCGGGTCAGACATGTTCCGGCTGGAGGCGGGTGAAAAACGGCTGAGCACAGACGATTTGTGGCAGCCTTGCGCTTTTGCGGTTGCCGCATATTTGCCGAACGCAGAGCCACTTTTTGGGCTGCCCTTTTTTTTGCAAAAATAATTGGTATTGGGCTGCTATTGGAGGACTTTTTTTTGCCCCTTCATGCCCTAAAAACGCCTTGTACCCAATAATAAGATAGCGTTGAAGATGCTCTTACCTTTTTAATAATGGAATATATTAATATCGTGAAAATACCAATTACATCAAGCCTCTGCAACAACGTAATGTCGTAAAGACATTAAGGATGCACACAACCAAAGCACACAAAAAAACAAGAATAAAAAAACCCCGCTATACTGATCAATTCCTTATAGGTAGAACCACCACCTAGACAACACCTGAAGTACAAATTCGTCAAACGCGATGCCTCCAAGAAGAAAACAATGCACAAGCACCGTCATCGCCCGATCATATATCTTAGGTTTTCATCTTGGAGAAGATCCATGCTTCCAAAACAATGCCTTCAATAAGGTCACTGCTAGACTCAATCAATTAAGGCCAGACCTTGGGTTTTCGCCCTGAAAGTTAAGACTCTGTACTCTGCTTGTGTTGCCGCCCCCACTTGCCGATGCCACTGCTACGAATCACGAATCACCAAGCAGAGTCCTCATCGCCACGAAGACTCGATCTGCCATTACAAGGCCTTAGACCTCAGCCACCATGCCGTTCTTTGTCACTGTCTTCATCATAAAAATCGAAATACAGATGCTCTTACATGGTTGACTGGCTCTTAATCGAGTGTTTTAAGGAAAGACTCTGAATCCAATAGCATGGTTGCGTGCCAATTCGAATCACTCGGTTGCTAAACAGGAGTGCGAAGAGCAACATAAGTACAATATGTGTTACGAAACGATGACCAAATATTACATTACCAATGCTGCGCGGATTACATGTGTGACAGTGTGACACGAACCACATAACTTCCCAACACAGTGACGATCCATTACAACAGTAGTAGTAGTAGTAGTAGAACCAGATGTAATCTACTATCCTCGACAACACCAATGCACAAACAAGTAGGGAGAGAAAAGAAGCCCACACACTGTACAGTACACAGACATAGCGGACCGTTATTACATACGTGCTTCATGACGCGGGAGCACCGTGCACCTTGTAAGCTCTTCTAAGCTTCCGCGGGAGCACCGCAAAAGCAGAGGAGCTTCGCGATGCGCTTCATGACGCCGCCGCGCCTCGCCGGCGGCTTGCTCTGCTTCGCCTTCCCTTCTTCAGCGCCGCCACCGTACCCCTTCTCCATGGAGACAGAGAGCCAACAAATATTACTAGACAGAAGAATGATCTGTTGAGGAGGAGGAGGAGGATCAGAGCCAAAAACACTTCACGGCACCAACACTCGGCAGGGGAGACGTATAAATACACCCATGTCTCTTGGAAGAACTGCACGGCCAGCCATTTTCACGCCATTTTCGGGGTTAAAATCAGGCAAATGCATGGTAAGTACGTACGTGTGACTGGGCGCTGGGTTTCTTGTCTGCTCCTCCAGCTCTGTAACTTCACGCTGATGTCCCCAGTTGCACCGCCGTTGCATTCTCTAAATCCTTTCGGCCTTTTTCTCCAAAAACGTACGGGCGTGTCCCCTGCGGAAGAAAATGTCCGTCCATTTTCGGTCACCGTCTGCCGATCATTTCGCGTACAATCACTTGACTGCAACTAGTGAGCTAGTGCCGCCGGCGACCAGGTAGGTGTATGGAATGTTCCAGCCCTTTGGGTCGATCCAAGTCACGCCGAAAGTGAACAAGTAGACAGAAGGACGTCATTTTCCGGCGTGGCTTCAAAAGAGAAAACAACCTGAAAAATGGCTTGATCAGTTGCAAGGCAATTCATTCGCATGGTTTGGTTAAGCGCTTTTGCTAATCTTCAGTTGCATGAAAATTTGGTTCCTGCTTGACTCCGCGTAGATGAGATTCCATGATCGAGTGGCTTGTTCCCGTTGAATATGGCAAATGTATGTATTCTGTATGTAGTTTTTTTGACATTATATATTACCACTATATAGTGTACAAAATATTGTCCATCGGATGAAGCTGATCCAACGGTTGTGAGATGGCAAATCTAAGTAGTGTTGGCCGTTGGATATTCTCTTTATTACACTGGATTCTGCTACGAGAAGATTCCAGACACCATGCATAATATGCACAAACCTCAAAGCAAATAGAGTTGTCATTCCTGTTAATTATTTATTTACTATGCACATTGTGCACACAAAATAATAACTTATTTTTTTTGAAAAACTTCCGATCTATTCATCTTCAATCATGGCAGTACAACAAACACTAGAAATAATAAAAATTACATCCAGGTCCATAGACCACCTAACGACGACCACAAACACCGAAGCGAGTTGAAGGCGCGCCACTGTCATCGCTCCTCCCTCGCCGGAGTCGGGCACAACTTGTTGTAGTAGACAGTCGGGAAGTCGTCATGCTAAGGCCACATAGGACCAGCGCACCAGAACAGCAACCACCGCCGATGAAGGATAACGTAGATCGAAAGGATCCAATCCAAAGACACACGAATATAGACGAAAAACAACCAGATCCGAGCAAATCCACCGAGGATAGATCCGTCGGAGACACACCTCCACACGCCCACCAACGATGCTAGACGCATCACCTGAGCGGGGGCTAGGCGGGGAGACCTTTATTCCATCTTCAGGGAGTCGCCGCCGTCTCGTCTTCTCGAGCAAGACACAAACCCTGACAAATATGAAAGGAACAACTAACAACGGAGCCCCCTCGCCGGCCCTTGTCAGAATCCACCTCGCCTCCATGGCCCTAGGGCCACCGGAGATGAGGCAGACCTGTGACGGAGCCGGCAAGAGGCACAAACCCTAGCTTGTTTGATGGAGTAGGATGCGGCTAAGTTAATAACTTCTTACTTGTTCTAGAATTCCATACTATAACTTGACAAGTTTGTTTCCTTCCAAAAGAATGGTCTTTTCTTACGTTATGATTTGTTCAAGGCTAAGGCAACATCTTTCTAAAATCCATTTATATTTCCAAATAGAGTACTTAGCTATTTATACACTTAACTTGAGTTTTGTGTAGTATATATCACATAGTTATATAATATTCTATAACTATGATTCAATTCTCATTGAGACGAACGACAGATCGAATCTACAACTTATACTTAACGAAATTGTGACTCTAAATATACACCTTAGCCTATTATAGTATTGTATATCAGTACTCGGTCGTACTTTGGTTATCTAAACTAACCTGCACAACACGTGTAGTTTACTATTCCCTCCATTTCATAATATAAGAACATTTTTTACACTAACTAGTGTAAAAGACGTTTTTATATTATGGGACGGTGGTAGTAGTATAGAGAGCCCACCTGGTGGTAATGTGCCAGAATGCTTGTGTGTGGTTGTTTGGCTATGTGTGCACCTACACCTGCGGAAGGAGGTACCATCCATGTGAGGCACGATTCCACCAATTCATTTTTGGTATATCAATCAAATATTAATCTCCAGCATGATTTTCTAATGCATTGGTTATAAATAATAGACTTACTCGCATAACATTAATTGATGCCTTAGAGTTGCACTACCTTTTACTTGTCCTTGCACATTAAGGAACAATGCTCCGTTTTGAGAAAAAAAACATTGGGAAACATTGCAAGTTCTATATTTTTTTACTTGGGTCTTTTTAGTTCTTTTTATTCCTACAGGTTTGTTTTCTTTCTATCAGGTAACTCCAAACAAAACTTCAATCTATAATATTTATATTTTTTATTTTTTTCTCACCTTTGCTATTTCTTGGCACTTGTTTATTTTTATCTCAATTTTTTGGCCCTCCAATTTTCTCATAAATTCGTGCGCTATGAGTGTGATGCATCAAGCCCCTGACAATGTTATTTGCTTGTTTGAAAAAAAAGTGGAATTCATGCTTGTGTTTTTTTTGTAGAGAGACGTGCCAAAAAAGCAGAGGCTGTAACCTAAATATCATGCGATACAACTAATCACATTTGTCGGCTGGTCTCCTTAATTCGTATCCGTTCTTAAAATGCATTACTTTAGAAGTGTTCTTGCATAAAATGGAATTGTGCAAGTTTTGTATAACTTGTGTGCAAGTTCTGAACATTGCACTTTTTATTGTGGCTCTGTTTTTATTAGGGTAATATTATTTCATAAATTCAGTCTACTATACTAGAATTTTGGTATTTTATCCTTTTGTTTAACTTTCAATCGGGAAATATTATTCCAAAGATTATATATACCATAGCAACATTTTTGTATTTCATTCTTTGTTCTTTTAAATATCAAGAGGGGCTTTTTCCGCCGTTCATTTTTATCTCTCTTATTATCACCCATTTCGAGTCATTTATTCAGAAACAAGAATACTTAGAGGAGACACGAAACCAGAATCCTATAGCAAACGAAAAAAAGCAAATACAACATGTTATAATCTTTTTAGTTTTATTTTTTTGTCATGGTAATATTATTCCATGAGTTCTGTCTACTACAATAGAATCAGTTTGTTTAATTTTCTATCAGGAAAAATGTTATTCCAAAGATTATATATACTATAGCAATATTTGGGTATTTTATTCTTTGTTTCTTTTTAAATATCAAGAGGGGATTTTTCCGCAATTCATTTTTATCTCTCTTATTATTACCCATTTTGAGAAATTTCTTCAGAAATAAGAATGCTTAGAGGATACACAAAGCCAGAATGCTATAGCAAAGGAAAAAAAAGCAAATACAACATGTTATAAATTATTTTCAAAAAGATAGATAACCTTAAATTATTGTGACATTTATATGATCCAAACATGAATTAAGGTAATAAAAATAGAGTGGCTGAATATGCCAGCCACACAAACGACAACAGACAAGAAACAAGAAATATGAAGCCAACATACAAGATACAAGAAATGTGTCACATATCTTAATAGTAGGCAGAAAAGGATGGCGACTGGACATTCTAGGAAGAAATATATGTTCCTCGATATCACAAAAACAACACTTTGCGTAATGCTGGCATCTATCATTTTTCATGTTGTCTTTTTTTACCCGAAAACCATAGAATAATAGTTCTACGGTAAATTTTCAATAAACCATAAAAGTAATTTACAAGGGGAAGGAAAAAAGGAAGAAACAGAGGAAAAGACAGTCCAGAAGGCCTAACCAATGCCAGTTCTAGGTATAGAAACCGTGGAATTACATATTGTTATCTATCCATTCTGAAAGCTCTTGAATATGTTTCTCTTTAACTTTGTATCTAAGCAACTTGAGATCTTGTTTAAGATAGAATTTCGTTCGGATCACCTCTCAATCAATCTACCACATGAAAATTTTGATTTTTAGCTAGATTTTTTCATTTCCAAATAAACCTATGTTGGAACGGCCAGTCATCATTAATGAGGTCCGCTTACATTGGTTGACTGAAATGATCCCAGAAATGGTGAGATTCTTTTTTTTTTGAAAGACCCAACGCTGCTGGCATTCATATATTAAGCAGAAGCAACGAAAAGAGCAAATACATGGTGAAGATCCTAGGATCAAGTGGCCTAAAGGAAAATAAAGATTACATTAGCCAATTCCGGTCGGAGGTTCTGCAAACGGCTGCGATAGGCATTTTGCCCCAGCTTGGCACCACAGCTGAATAGCACGATGACATGCCGCCACAATGTCACTCCCTAGCGCCTTTTTTGCACGAAAAGTGCAGTTGTTCCGTTCTAGCCATATCTCCTAGAGCACCAAGATGATGATGGACTTGATCCCCTTCCGGCCTTCCCCTGGAGTGGCGGCAACGATTGCTTCGACGATTTGAGTCACCATATTCAGGCAGCTCCATACACTTGGCCTCACAGCCCGGCATCCTGACCATGTCGCCACCTTTTCCCAGACCTCCTTTGTGATCGGGCAGTGCCAGAAGAGGTGAACCAATCACTCTAGGTTTCTGAAACAAAGGTGACAGAAATAGTCGTTACACCATCCTCACCTTTGCAACCGATCATTACACCACAGCCTGTTGAGATGCACCAGCCAGGCAAACACTTTTGACTTCCCCGAAGCTCAGGCATCCCAAATCAAGCTTTTGAAACATGATCGCTGCGTCCCCTGGAATTGCGCCTGGTAGGCCGAGGCAGCAGAGTAGCTGCCATCAGTCGTCCAGTTCCATCTAATGGTATCATCGACCTAGGGGTTTAGCATCAGGCGGACACTGGCAATCATCCTCACCATGGACAGCACGTCTTGCAGCAGAGGGGCGGTGTCCCCGTGCGCCAAGTCTCTGATCCAGGAGTCGTCGACCAGAGCGGCCCTAACCGATCTCGATTTCCACCTTGAGTGCTTGAAAAGCCTGGGGAAAACATCCCTGAGAGGCTGCCCATTGGCCCATGAGCAGGTCCAGAACCCTGCCTTTTCTCCATTACCTAATGAGATAGAAGTTGCAGCTGTGAACATGGCCCTGTCCGTGACATCACAGGGTAAGTCCATGCCCACCTAGGCTCGATCAGGGTTTTTCCATGTGTACCAAAGCCACCGAAGCCGTAGCGCTCGGCCATACTTCTGCAGGTCGAGGATGCCAAGACCGCCATGCTCGATCGGGGTACACACCTTTGCCCAATTAACTTTGCATTTGCCCCTGTGATCATCTCATTGTGCGCCCAAAGGAACTTTCCTCTGGATTTGTCAATCTCTTTTAGAAGCTTCTTCGGCACCCACAGCGCGGTGAGGGTGAAGGTCGGCCGCGAGGTGAGGACCGCACGGACTAGCACTCGACGTCCGGCAATGGTTAGCAGCTTTGTCTTCCACCCCACCAGCCGAGCTCGGATGCGATCAAGGACGAATTGAAGGTGCACAAGCCTAAGCCTTGTCGGCATAATCGGTAGCCCCAGGTATGTTATCGGGAAGGACTTCATTTGTCCCCCAAAGCTCTGCAAAACCTCGGCCATATTGATGTCCTCGCAGCGGATGGGCATCGCAGATGATCTAGCGAGGTTAATCTTGAGACCAGTTGCATCCCCAAAGCCATGCAGAATACCCATGAGGGCCTCAATCTCTTCAGCGATTGGGTTTGCTAAGAGGACATCGTCGTCCGCATAGATATTGACACAATGCTTCAGCTCTCTTCCCGGCAAAGGGTTTATGATGTTTCTCTCTGCTGCAAGCCGAAGCAGGCGATGCAGTGGATCAATTGCCAGAATGAATAGCAACGGCGAGAGGGGGTCCCCCTAGCGCAGCCCTTGTTGGTACAGCAACTGCACTTCGGGCACCCATTAAGCATGACAGCCGAACTGGAGGTCGACAACAGCAGTGCGATCCAATCCCTCCATATGGCACTGAAGCCCAGATTTTGCAGTAGTTCAAGGAGGTACTCCCAAGATACACTATCAAAAGCCCGGGTGATGTCAAGCTTTAATAGGACCGCTGGGGTTTTTCTTCTGTGCAGCAGCTTGACACCATTATGCACGTACATGAAGCTATCATGTACGTATTTTGACTTTAAAAAAGCAGTCTGAGCCGGGGAGATGATGTTGTTAATCACGCTGGAGAGCCAGATGGCAAGATTTTTGCAATGAGTTTGGCTATGAAGTGAATGAGCCTAATTGGTCGATAATCCGCTACACTCGTTGCACCCTCCTTCTTTGGCAGCATAGTCACCAGGGCCGTGTTGAGCTCACTAAAACCCTGCCCCACAAGGCTGTAGAACGGCTAAAAAGGCGCCATAGTACCCTATTTTATCAACCCCCAACACGACCTGAAAAATGATACGTCTCCAACATGTCTATAATTTTTGATTGCTCCATGCTATATTATCTACTGTTTTGGACTATATTAGGCTTTATTTTCCACTTTTATATTATCTTTGGGACTAACCTATTTATCGGAGGCCCATCCCAAAATTGCTGTTTTTTTCCTATTTTAGTGTTTCGGATAAACAGAATATCAAACGGAGTCCAAACGGAATAAAATCTCCGGAAACGTGATTTTCTCATCGAACGTGATCCAGGAGACTTGGACCCTACTGCAAGGGATCAAAGAGGTGGTCACGAGGGTGGGGGGCGCGCCCCCCTTAGGGCGCGCCCCCCTGCCTCGTGGGCCCCTCGGTGCTCCATCGACATACTCCTTCCTCCTATATATACACACGTACCCCCAAACGATCAGAACAGGAGCCAAAAACCTAATTCCACCGCCGCAACTTTCTGTATCCACGAGATCCCATCTTGGGGCCTGTTCCGGAGCTCCGCCGGAAGAGGGCCGTCATCACGGAGGGCTTCTACATCATCCTAGCCCCTCCGATGAAGTGTGAGTAGTTTACCTCAGACCTTCGGGTCCATAGTTAGTAGCTAGATGGCTTCTTCTCTCTCTTTGAATCTCTATACAAAGTTCTCCCCTCTCTTGTGGAGATCTATTCGATGTAATCTTCTTTTTGCGGTGTGTTTGTTGAGATCGATGAATTGTGGGTTTATGATCAAGTCTATCTATGAATAATATTTGAATCTTCTCTGAATTCTTTTATGCATGATTGGTTATCTTTGCAAGTCTCTTCGAATTATCCGTTTGGTTTGGACAACTAGATTGGTAGTTCTTGCCATGGGAGAAGTGCTTAGCTTTGGGTTCGATCTTGCGGTGTCCTTACCCAGTGACAGAAGGGGCAGCAAGACACGTATTGTATTGTTGCCATCAAGGATAACAAGATGGGGTTTATTTCATATTGCATGAATTTATCTCTCTACATCATGTCATCTTACTTAAGGTGTTACTCTGTTTTTAACTTAATACTCTAGATGCATGCTGGATAGCGGTCGATGAGTGGAGTAATAGTAGTAGATGCAGAATCGTTTCGATCTACTTGTCACGGACGTGATGCCTATATACATGATCATGCCTAGATATTCTCATAATTATGCACAATTCTATCAATTGCTCAACAGTAATTTGTTCACCCACCGTAGAATACTTATGCTCTTGAGAGAAGGCACTAGTGAAACCTATGGCCCCCGGGTCTATTCTCATCATATCAATCTCCATCACTTTTATATTGTTTTGCTATTTACTTTGCCTTTACTTTTTACTTTGCATCTTTATATCAAAAATACCAAAAATATTTTATCTATCAGATCTCACTCTCGTAAGTGACCATGAAGGGCTTGACAACCCCTAATCGCGTTGGTTGCGAGTAGCTATCGCTTTGTGCAGGTACGAGGGACTTGAGCGTGGGCTCCTACTGGATTGATACCTTGGTTCTCAAAAACTGAGGGAAATACTTACGCTGCTCTGCTACATCATCACTTCCTCTTCGGGGAAAACCAACGCAAGCTCAAGACGTAGCAAGAAGTATTTCTGGCGCCGTTGCCGGGGAGTCTACGCAAAAAGTCAATAAACCAAGTACCCATCACAATCCCTATCTCTCGCATTACATTATTTGCCATTTGCCTCTCATTTTCCTCTCCCCCCAATTCACCCTTGCTGTTTTATTCGCCCTCTCTCTCTATCCTCTCTCTCTGTTTGCCTTTTTGTCTGCTTGCTTTTTGTTTGCTCGTGTGTTAGATTGCTTGTTTGTCGCGATGGCTCAAGATACTACCAAATTATGTGACTTCACCAATACCAATAATAATGATTTCCTTAGTACTCTGATTGCTCCTCTTACCGATGCTGAATCTTGTGAAATTAATATTGCTTTGTTGAATCTTCTTATGAAAGATCAATTCGCCGGCCTTCCTAGTGAAGATGCCGCTACTCATCTGAATAGCTTCGTTGATTTATGTGATATGCAAAAGAAAAAAGATGTCAACAATGATGTCGTTAAATTGAAGCTATTTCCTTTTTCACTTACAGATCGTGCTTAAGCTTGGTTTTCATCTTTCCCTAAGAATAATATTGATTCATGGAACAAATGCAAAGATGCTTTTATCTCTAAGTATTTTCCTCCCGCTAAGATCATCTCTCTTAGAAACGATATAATGAACTTTAAACAACTTGATCATGAACATGTTGCACAAGCTTGGGAGATAATGAAATTAATGATACGTAATTGCCCTACTCATCGTTTGAATTTGTGGATGATTATACAAAAAAATTTACCGGGTTGAATTTTGCTTCTAGAAATCTTTTAGATTCGGCCGCGGGAGGCACTTTTATGGAAATCACTTTAGGAGATGCTACTAAACTCCTAGATAATATTATGGTTAATTATTCTCAATGGCATACTGAAAGAACTTCTAATAAAAATGTGCATGCGATAGAAGAAATTAATGTGTTGAGTGGAAAGATGGATGAACTTATGAAATTATTTGCTACTAAGAGTGTTTCTTCTGATCCTAATGATATGCCTTTGTCTACTTTGATTGAGAATAACAATGAATCTATGGATGTGAATTTTTTTGGTAGGAATAATTTTGGTAACAACGCTTATAGAGGGAATTTTAATCCTAGGCCATATCCTAGTAATCCTTCTAATAATTATGGGAATTCCTACAACAACTCTTATGGAAATTATAATAAGATGCCCTCTGATTTTGAATCTAATATTAAAGAATTTATTTCTTCGCAAAAGAATTTTAATGCTATGATTGAAGAAAAATTGCTTAAGATTGATGATTTGGCTAGGAACGTTGATAGAATTGCTCTTGATGTTGATGCTTTGAAACTTAGATCTATTCCACCTAAGCATGATATTAATGAGTCTCTAAAAGCCATGAGAATTTCAATTGATGAGTGTAAAGAAAGAACCGCTAGGATGCGTGCTTCCAAAGATGCTTTTATTAAAGCGTGTTCTTCTAATTCTTATGAAAATCAAGATGAAGATCTAAAAGTTATTGATGTGTCTCCTATTAAATATTTATTTTGCAATATGAATCTTGATGAAACTGAATATGATCTTCCTTTACCTAGAAGGCATTCTAAAAATTTGGAGTGTTTAGATCTTAATGATGAAATTGATGAAAGTGGGATGGAAAGAAATAAAAATCTAGATGTTGCTAAACCCACTATATTGGATTTCAAGGACTTTAATTATGAAAATTGCTCTTTGATTGATTGTATTTCCTTGTTGCAATCCGTGCTAAATTCTCCACATGCTTATAGTCGAAATAAAGCCTTCACCGAACATATTGTTGATGCCTTGATGCAACCTTATGAAGAAAAACTTGAGTTGAAAGATTCTATCCGTAGAAAACTCTATGATGAGTGGGAACCAACTATTAAAATTAAAATTAAAGATCATGAGTTTTATGCTGTGTGTGATTTGGGTGCTAGTGTCTCTACTATTCCCAAGACTTTGTGTGATTTACTAGATTTCCGTAATTTTGATGATTGCTATCTAAACTTGCATCTTGCGGATTCCACTATTAAGGAACCTATGGGAAGAATTAATGGTGTTATTATTTTTGAAAATAGGAATTATGTGCCCGTAGAATTCATTGTTCTTGATATAGATTGCAATCCTTCTTGCCCTATTATTCTTGGTAGTCCTTTCCTTAGAACGGTTGGTGCGATTATTGATATGAAGGAAGGGAATATTAGATTTCAATTTCCATTAAAAAAGGGCATGGAACACTTTCCAAGAAAGAAAATAAAATTACCATATGAAACTATCATGAGAGCCACTTATGGATTGCCTACCAAAGATGGCAATACCTAGATCTATTCTTGCTCGTTATGCCTAGCTAGGGGTGTTGAACGATAGCGCTTGTTGGGAGGCAACCCAATTTTATTTTTGTTCCTTGCTTTTTGCTCCTGTTTAGTAATAAATAAATTATTTAGCCTCTGTTTTGGTTTTGTTTTTTGTGTTTAATTAGTGGTTGTGCCAAGTAGAACCGTTGGGAAGACTTGGGGAAAGTCTTGTTGAACTTGCTGTAAAAAACAGAAACTTTAGGGCTCACGAGAACTGCTGTAATTTTTATTTGAAGAGTGATATTTAGTTAATTATTTTTGCAGATGATTAATAGATAAATTCCTCACGTCCAGCAATTTATTTTAGAACTTTTGGGGTTCCAGATCTTGTGCTAGCTACAGATTACTACAGACTGTTCTGTTTTTGACAGATTCTGTTTTTCGTGTGTTGTTTGCTTATTTTGATGAATCTATGGCTAGTAAAATAGTTTATAATCCATAGAGAAGTTGGAATACAGTAGGTTTAACACCAATACAAATAAATAATGAGTTCATTACAGTACCTTGAAGTGGTCTTTTGTTTTCTTTCCCTAACGGAGCTCACGAGTTTTCTATCTTGAGTTTTGTGTTGTGAAGTTTTCAAGTTTTGGGTGAATTCTTTTGATGGATCATGGAACAAGGAGTGGCAAGAGCCTAAGCTTGGGGATGCCCATGGCACCCCCAAGATAATACAAGGACACCAAAAAGTCAAAGCTTGGGGATGCCCCGGAAGGCATCCCCTCTTTTTCGTCCACTTCCATCGGTAATTTACTTGGAGCTATATTTTTATTCACCAATATGATATGTGTTTTGCTTGGAGCGTCTTGTATTATTTGTGTCTTTGTTTGTTAGTATGCCACAATCATCCTTGCTGTACACACCTTTTGAGAGAGCCATACATGAATTAAAATTTGATAGAATACTCTATGTGCTTCACTTATATCTTTTGAGCTAGATAATTTTGCTCTATGTGCTTCACTTATATCTTTTGAGCTAGATAATTTTGCTCTATGTGCTTCACTTATATCCTTTGAGCTAGATAGTTTTGCTCTATGTGCTTCACTTATATCTTTTGAGCTAGATAATTTTGCTCTATGTGCTTCACTTAGATCTTTTAGAGCAGGGTGGTGGATTCGTTTTAAAGAAACTATTGATGCTTCACTTAAATTAATTTCAGAGTCTCTTAATAGCATGGTAATTTGCCTAATAATAATATGTTTGGTATTCAAGATTTGTGAAACTTTCTTTTGAGTGTGTTGAATACTAAGAAAAGATTGAAGCATGATAATTGTTTTGAGATATGGGGGTGATAATATTAAAGTCATGCTAGTTGAGTAGTTGTGAATTTAAAGAATACTTGTGTTGAAGTTTGTGATTCCCGTAGCATGCACGTATGGTGAACCGTTATGTGATGAAGTCGGAGCATGATTTATTTATTGATTGTCTTCCTTATGAGTGGCGGTCGGGGACGAGCGATGGTCTTTTCCTACCAATCTATCCCCCTAGGAGCATGCGCGTAATACTTTGCTTTGATAACTTCTAAATATTTGCAATAAGAGTATGAGTTCTTTATGACTAATGTTGAGTCCATGGATTATACGCACTCCCACCCTTCCACCCTTGCTAGCCTCTCTAATACCGCGCACCTTTCACCGGTATCATACACCTACCATATACCTTTCTCAAAACAGCCACCATACCTACCTATTATGGCATTTCCATAGCCATTCCGAGATATATTGACATGCAACTTTCCACCATCTAGTTCATCATGACACATCCATCATTGTCATATTGCTTAGCATGATCATGTAGTTGACATAGTATTTGTGGCAAAGCCACCGTTCATAATTCTTTCATACTTCTCACTCTTGATTCATTGCATATCCCAGTACACCGCCGGAGGCATTCATATAGAGTTATACTTTGTTTTAGTATCGAGTTGTAATCATTGATTTGTAAATAAATAGAAGTGTGATGATCATCATTCAATAGAGCATTGTCCCAAAAAAAGGCCAAAGAAAAAAAAGAAGGCCCAAAAAAAGTATAAATAAATAAAAAGGGGCAATGCTACTATGCTTTTCCACACTTGTGCTTCAAAGTAGCACCATGTTCTTCATATAGAGAGTCTCATATATTGTCACTTTCATATACTAGTGGGAATTTTACGATATAGAACTTGGCTCGTATATTCCAATGATGGGCTTCCTCAAATTGCCCTAGATATTCATGAGCAAGCAAGTTGGATGCACACCCACTAGTTTCTTTTGTTGAGCTTTCATACATTTATAGCTCTAGTGCATCTGTTGCATGGCAATCCCTACTCACTCACATTGATATCTATTGATGGGCATCTCCATAGCCCGTTGATACGCCTAGTTGATGTGAGACTATCTTCTCCTATTTGTCTTCTCCACAACCACCATTCTATTCCACCTATAGTGCTATATCCATGGCTCACGCTCATGTATTGCGTGAAGATTGAAAAAGTTTTGAAAAAGTTAAGTATGAAACAATTGCTTGGCTTGTCATCGAGGTTGTGCATGATTTAAATATTTTGTGTGGGGAAGATGGAGCATAGCCAGACTATATGATTTTGTACGGATAACTTTCTTTGGCCATGTTATTTTGAGAAGACATAATTGCTTTGTTAGTATGCTTGAAGTATTATTATTTTCTATGTCAATATAAACTTTTGTCTTGAATCTTTCTAATCTGAATAT
This sequence comes from Triticum aestivum, assembly GCF_018294505.1. Lineage (NCBI taxonomy): Eukaryota > Viridiplantae > Streptophyta > Magnoliopsida > Poales > Poaceae > Triticum > Triticum aestivum. Next base: position 560,594,262 of record NC_057809.1, on the reverse strand, counting down.
TCTTACCACAATTAAGAAGATTTGCATTGAAATTATGCCAAGTAGCACTCCGCATCAAAAATTCTCTTTTTATCATTTACCTACTCGAGGACGAGCAGGAATTAAGCTGGGGATGCCTGATACGTCTCCAAGGTATCTATAATTTTTGATTGCTCCATGCTATATTATCTACTGTTTTGGACTATATTGGGCTTTATTTTCCACTTTTATATTATTTTTGGGACTAACCTATTAACCGGAGGCCCAGCCTAGAATTGCTGTTTTTGCCTATTTCAGTGTTTCGGATAAACAGAATATCAAACGGAGTCCAAACGGAATAAAATCTTCGGAAACGTGATTTTCTCACCGAACGTGATCAAGGAGACTTGGACCCTACTGCAAGGGATCAAAGAGGTGGTCACGAGGGTGGGGGGGCACCCCCTAGGGCGTGCCCCCTGCCTCGTGGGCCCCTCGGTGCTCCACCGACGTACTCCTTCCTCCTATATATACACTATTGGAAATATGCCCTAGAGGCAATAATAAAAGTATTATTATTATATTTCCTTGTTCATGATAATTGTCTTTTATTCATGCTATAACTGTATTATCCAGAAATCGTAATACACGTGTGAATACATAGACCACAATATGTCCCTAGTGAGCCTCTAGTTGACTAGCTCGTTGTGATCAACAGATAGTCATGGTTTCCTGGCTATGGACATTGGATGTCGTTGATAACGGGATCACATCATTAGGAGAATGATGTGATGGACAAGACCCAATCCTAAGACTAGCACAAAAGATCGTGTAGTTCATTTGCTAGAGCTTTGCCAATGTCAAGTATCTCTTCCTTCGACCATGAGAGCGTGTAACTCCTGGATACCGTAGGAGTGCTTTGGGTGTATCAAACGTCACAACGTAACTGGGTGACTATAAAGGTGCACTACAGGTATCTCCGAAAGTATCTATTGTTTTATGCGGATCGAGACTGGGATTTGTCACTCCGTGTAAACGGAGAGGTATCTCTGGGCCCACTCGGTAGGACATCATCATATGCGCAATGTGACCAAGGAGTTGATCACGGGATGATGTGTTACGGAGCGAGTAAAGTGACTTGCCGGTAACGAGATTGAACAAGGTATTGGATACCGACGATCGAATCTCGGGCAAGTAACATACCGATAGACAAAGGGAATTGAATACGGGATTGATTAAGTCCTTGACATCGTGGTTCATCCGATGAGATCATCGTGAAACATGTGGGAGCCATCATGGGTATCCAGATCCCGCTGTTGGTTATTGACCGGAGAACGTCTCGGTCATGTCTACATGTCTCCCGAACCCGTAGGGTCTACACACTTAAGGTTCGATGACGCTAGGGTTATAAAGGAAGTTTGTATGTGGTTACCGAATGTTGTTCGGAGTCCCGGATGAGATCCCGGACGTCACGAGGAGTTCCGGAATGGTCCGGAGGTAAAGATTTATATATGGGAAGTCCTATTTTGGCCACCGGAAAATGTTCGGGATTTTTCGGTATTGTACCGGGAAGGTTCTAGAAGGTTCCGGAGTGGGGCCCACCTGCATGGGGGGACCCACATGGACGTGGGTAGTGGGGGCAAGGCCCCACACCCATGGTCAAGGCGCACCAAGATCCCCCCTTAGAAGGAATAAGATCATATCCCGAAGGGATAAGATCAAGATCCCTAAAAAGGGGGGATAAAAATCGGTGGGGAAGGAAATAATGAGATTTCTTTCCTCCCACCTTGGCCAACGCCCCAATGGACTTGGAGGGCAAGAAACCAGCCCCTCCACCCCTATATATAGTGGGGAGGCGCATGGGAGCTAAAGACGAAGTTCTGGCACAGCCCTACCTCTCTTCCTACTCCTCCTCTCCCATGGTGCTTGGCGAAGCCCTGCTGGATTGCCACGCTCCTCCACCACCACCACGCCGTTGTGCTGCTGTTGGATGGAGTCTTCCTCAACCTCTCCCTCTCTCCTTGCTGGATCAAGGCATGGGAGACGTCACCGGGCTGTACGTGTGTTGAACGCGGAGGTGCCGTCCGTTCGGCACTAGGATCATCGGTGATTTGAATCACGACGAGTACGACTCCATCAACCCCGTTCACTTGAACACTTCCGCTTAGCGATCTACAAGGGTATGTAGATGCACTCTCTTTCTACTCGTTGCTGGTCTCTCCATAGATAGATCTTGGTGACACGTAGGAAAATTTTGAATTTCTGCTACGTTCCCCAACAGTGGCATCATGAGCTAGGTCTATTGCGTAGATTCTTTGCACGAGTAGAACACAAAGTAGTTGTGGGCGTTGATGTTGTTCAATATGCTTACCGTTACTAGTCCAATCTTGTTTCGACGGTATTGTGGGATCAAGCGGCCCGGACCGACCTTACACGTACTCTTACGTGAGACAGGTTCCACCGATTGACATGCACTTGGTGCATAAGGTGGCTAGCGGGTGCCAGTCTCTCCCACTTTAGTCGGAACGGATTCGATGAAAAGGGTCCTTATGAAGGGTAAATAGCAATTGGCATATCACGTTGTGGTCTTGCGTAGGTAAGAAACGTTCTTGCTAGAAACCCATAGCAGCCACATAAAACATGCAACAACAATTAGAGGACGTCTAACTTGTTTTTGCAGGGTATGCTATGTGATGTGATATGGCCAAGAAGAATGTGATGAATGATATGTGATGTATGAGATTGATCATGTTCTTGTAATAGGATTCACGACTTGCATGTCGATGAGTATGACAACCGGCAGGAGCCATAGGAGTTGTCTTTATTTATTGTATGACCTGCGTGTCATTGAAGAACGCCATGTAAACTACTTTACTTTATTGCTAAACGCGTTAGTCATAGAAGTAGAAGTAGTCGTTGGCGTGACAACTTCATGAAGACACGATGATGGAGATCATGATGATGGAGATCATGGTGTCGTGCCGGTGACGATGATGATCATGGAGCCCCGAAGATGAAGATCAAAAGGAGCAAAATGATATTGGCCATATCATGTCACTATTTGATTGCATGTGATGTTTATCATGTTTATGCATCTTGTTTGCTTAGGACGACGGTAGTAAATAAGATGATCCCTTAAAAAATTTCAAGAATTGTTCTCCCCTAACTGTGCACCGTTGCTACAGTTCGTCGCTTCTAAGCACCACGTGATGATCGGGTGTGATGGATTCTTACGTTCACATACAACGGGTGTAAGTCAGTTTTACACAGCGAAAACACTTAGGGTTAACTTGACGAGCCTAGCATGTGCAGACATGGCCTCGGAACACGGAGACCGAAAGGTCGAGCATGAGTCGTATGGTAGATACGATCAACATGAAGATGTTCACCGATGATGACTAGTCCGTCTCACGTGATGATCGGACACGGCCTAGTTGACTCGGATCATGTGATCACTTAGATGACCAGAGGGATGTCTATCTAAGTGGGAGTTCATAAGATGAACTTAATTATCCTGGACATAGTCAAAAGACCTTTTGCAAATTATGTCGTAAGCTCGCGCTTTAGTTCCACTGTTTAGATATGTTCCTAGAGAAAATATAGTTGAAAGTTGATAGTAGCGATTATGCGATCAGTAGAAAGCTTATGTCCTTAATGCACCGCTCAGTGTGCTGAACCCCAACGTCGTTTGTCGATGTTGCGAACATCGGACATACACGTTTTGATAACTACGTGATAGTTCAATTAAATGGTTTAAGTAGAGGCACCAAAGACGTTTTCGAAACGTCGCGGAACATATGAGATGTTTCGAGGGCTGAAATTGGGTTTCAGGCTCGTGCCCACGTCAAGAGGTATAAGACCTCCGACGATTTTCTTAGCCTGCAAACTAAGGGAGAAAAGCTCAATCGTTGAGCCTGTGCTCAGATTGTCTGAGCACAACAATCACTTGAATCGAGTGGGAGTTGATCCTCCAGATGAGATAGTGATGTTTCCCCAAAGTCATTGCCACCAAGCTGCTAGAGCTTCGTGATTAACTATAACATATCAGGGATAGATATGATGATCCTTGAAATATTCATGATGTTTGACACCGCGAAAGTAGAAATCAAGAAGGAGCATCAATTGTTGATGGTTGGTGAAACCACTAGTTTCAAGAAGGGCAAGGGAACAAAGGGATACTTCATGAAACGGCAATTCAGCTGCTGCTCTAGTGAAGAAACCCAAGGTTGAACCCAAACCCGAGACTAAGTGCTTCTGTAATAAGGGGAACAACCACTGGAGCAGCATTACCCTAGATACTTGGTAGATGAGAAGGCTGGCAAGGTCGATAGAAGTATATTGGATATACATTATGTTAATGTGTACTTTACTAGTACTCCTAGTAGCACCAGGGTATTGGATACCGGTTCGGTTGCTAAGTGTTAGTAACTCGAAATAAAAGCTACGGAATAAACGGAGACTAGCTAAAGGTGAGCTGACGATATATGTTGCAAGTGTTTCCAAGGTTGATATGATCAAGCATCGCACGCTCCCTCTACCACCGAGATTGGTGTTTGCGTTGAGCATAGACATGATTGGATTATGTCTATCGCAATACGGTTATTCATTTAAGGAGAATAATGGTTACTCTATTTTTGAATAATACCTTCAATGGTCTTGCACCTAAAGGAATGGTTTATTGAATCTCGGTCGTAGTGATACACATTTTCATGCCAAAAGATATAAGATAGTAATGATAGTACCACTTACTTGTGGCACTGCCATGTAAGTCATAATGGTATAAAACGCATGAAGAAGCTCCATGTTGATGGATCTTTGGACTCACTCGTTTTTGAAAATTTTGAGACATGCGAACCATGTCTATTGGTGTATATGCATGAAGAAACTCCATGCAAATGGATCGTTCGGACTCACTTGATTTTGAATCACTTGAGATATGCAAATCATACCACATGGGCAAGATGACTGAAAAGCCTCATTTTCAGTAAGATGGAACAAGATAGCAACTTGTTGGAAGTAACACATTTTGATGTGTGCAGTCGAATGAGTGCTGAGGCATGCAGTGAATATCATTATGTTCTTACTTCACAGATGATTCGAGTAAATGTTGAGTATATTTACTTGATGAAACACAAGTCTGAATTATTGAATGGTTCAAGTAATTTCAGAGTGAAGTAGCAGATCATTGTGATAAGAGGATAAAATGTCTATGATATGATCATAGAGATGAATATCTGAGTTACGAGTTTTGGCACACAATTAAGACATTGTGGAAATTGTTTCGCAATTAATACCGCCTGGAACACCATAATGTGATGGTGTGTCCGAACATCATAGTTGCACCCTATTGGATATGGTGCGTACCATGATGTATCTTATCGAATTACCACTATCGTTCATGGGTTAGGCATTAGAGACAACCACATTCACTTTAAATAGGGCACCACGTAATTCCGATGAGATGACACCGTATGAATTATGGTTTAGAGAAACCTAAGTTGTCGTTTCTTAAAAGTTTGGGGCTGCGACGCTTATATGAAAAAGTTTCAGGTTGATAAGCTCGAACCCAAAGCGGATAAAATGCATCTTCATAGGAAACCCAAAACAGTTGGGTATACCTCCTAATTCAGATCCGAAAGCAATATGGATTGTTTCTAGAATCGGGTCCTTTTTCGAGGAAAAGTTTCTCTCGAAAGAATTGAGTGGGAGGATGGTGGAGACTTGATGAGGTTATTGAACCGTCTCTTCAACTAGTGTGTGACAGGGCACAGGGAGTTGTTCCTGTGGCACCTACACCAATTGAAGTGGAAGCTTATGATATTGATCATGAAACTTCGGATCAAGTCACTCCCAAACCTCGTAGGATGACAAGGATGCGTACTACTTCAGAGTGGTACGTAATCCTGTCTTGAAGGTCATGTTGCTAGACAACAATGAACCTACGAGCTATGGAGAAGCGATGGTGGGCCCGGATTCCGATAATTGGCTTGAGGCCATAAAATCCGAGAGAGGATCCATGTATGAAAACAAAGTGTAGACTTTGGCAGAACGGCTCGATGGTCGTAAGGCTAATGAGTACAGATGGATTTCAAAAGGAAGACGGACAATGATGGTAAATGTCACCATTAAGAAAGCTCGACTTGTCGTTAAGATGTTTTCCGACAAGTTCAAGGAGTTGACTACGATGAGATTTTCTCACTCGTAGCGATGCTAAGAGTCTGTTGGAATTATATTAGCGATTACTGCATTATTTATGAAATCTTGCAGATAGGATGTCAAAACATTGTTTCCTCGACGATTTTAATGAGGAAAGGTTGTATGTGATACAACCGGAAGGTTTTGTCAATCCCGAAAGATGCTAATAAGTATGCAAAGCTCCAGCAATCCTTCTAAGGACTGGAGTGAGCAGCTCAGAGTTGGAATGTATGCTTTGATGATGATCAAAAATTTTGGGTTTGTACAAAGTTTATGAGAAACTTGTATTTCCAAAGAAGTGAGTGGGAGCACTATAGAATTTCTGATGAGTATATGTTGTTGACATATTGTTGATCAGAAATGACGTAGAATTTCTGGAAAGCATATAGGGTTATTTTGAAAGTGTTTTTCAATGGAAAGCCTGGATTAAGCTACTTGAACATTGAGCATCAAGATCTATAAGGATAGATCAAAATGCTTAATAATACTTTCAAATGAGCACATACCTTGACATGATCTTGAAGGTGTTCAAGATGGACCAGTCAAAGAAGGAGTTCTTGCCTGAGTTGTAAGGTACGAAGTTAAGACTTAAAGCTCGACCACGGCAGAATAGAGAGAAAGGACGAAGGTCGTCCCCTATGCATAAGACGTAGGCTCTTCAGTATGCTATGCTGTGTACCGCACCTGAAGTGTGCCTTGCCATGAGTCAGTCAAGGGGTACAAGAGTGATCCAAGAATGGCTCACAGGACAGCGGTCAAAGTTATCCTTAGTAACTAGTGGACTAAGGAATTTTCTCGATTATGGAGGTGGTAAAAGAGTTCGTCGTAAAGGTTACGACGATGCAAGCTTGACACCTATCCGGATAGCTCTGAGTAGAGAGACCGGATACATATAATGGAGCAATAATTTAGAATAGCTCCAAGTAGAACAGTTGTTTGGAATAGCTCCAAATAGAGCGTGGTAGCTGCATCTAGGAGATGACATAGAGATTTGTAAAGCACACACGGATCTGAAAGGTTCAGACCCGTTGACTAAAACCTCTCTCACAAGCAACATGATCAAACATAAAACTCATCGAGTGTTAATCACATAGTGATGTGAACTAGACTACTGACTCTAGTAAACTCTTGGGTATTAGTCACATGGCGATGTGACCTGTGAGTGTTAATCACATGGCGATGTGAACTAGATTATTGACTCTAGTGCAAGTGGGAGACTGTTGGAAATATGCCCTAGAGGCAATAATAAAAGTATTATTATTATATTTCCTTCTTCATGATAATTGTCTTTTATTCATGCTATAACTGTATTATCCGGAAATCGTAATACACGTGTGAATACATAGATCACAATATGTCCCTAGTGAGCCTCTAGTTGACTAGCTCGTTGTGATCAACAGATAGTCATGGTTTCCTGGCTATGGACATTGGATGTCGTTGATAACGGGATCACATCATTAGGAGAATGATGTGATGGACAAGACCCAATCCTAAGACTAGCACAAAAGATCGTGTAGTTCATTTGCTAGAGCTTTGCCAATGTCAAGTATCTCTTCCTTCGACCATGAGAGCGTGTAACTCCTGGATACCGTAGGAGTGCTTTGGGTGTATCAAACGTCACAACGTAACTGGGAGACTATAAAGGTGCACTACAGGTATCTCCAAAAGTATCTATTGTTTTATGCGGATCGAGACTGGGATTTGTCACTCCGTGTAAACGGAGAGGTATCTCTGGGCCCACTCGGTAGGACATCATCATATGCGCAATGTGACCAAGGAGTTGATCACGGGATGATGTGTTACGGAGCGAGTAAAGTGACTTGCCGGTAACGAGATTGAACAAGGTATTGGATACCGACGATCGAATCTCGGGCAAGTAACATACCGATAGACAAAGAGAATTGAATACGGGATTGATTAAGTCCTTGACATCGTGGTTCATCCGATGAGATCATCGTGAAACATGTGGGAGCCATCATGGGTATCCAGATCCCGCTGTTGGTTATTGACCGGAGAACGTCTCGGTCATGTCTACATGTCTCCCGAACCCGTAGGGTCTACACACTTAAGGTTCGATGACGCTAGGGTTATAAAGGAAGTTTATATGTGGTTACCGAATGTTGTTCGGAATCCCGGATGAGATCCCGGACGTCACGAGGAGTTCCGGAATGGTCCGGAGGTAAAGATTTATATATGGGAAGTCCTATTTTGGCCACCGGAAAATGTTCGGGATTTTTCGGTATTGTACCGGGAAGGTTCTAGAAGGTTCCGGAGTGGGGCCCACCTGCATGGGGGGACCCACATGGACGTGGTTAGTGGGGGCAAGGCCCCACACCCCTGGTCAAGGCGCACCAAGATCCCCCCTTAGAAGGAATAAGATCATATCCCGAAGGGATAAGATCAAGATCCCTAAAAAGGGGGGATAACAATCGGTGGGGAAGGAAATAATGAGATTTCTTTCCTCCCACCTTGGCCATCGCCCCAATGGACTTGGAGGGCAAGAAACCAGCCCCTCCACCCCTATATATAGTGGGGAGGCGCATGGGAGCTAAATACAAAGTTCTGGCACAGCCCTACCTCTCTTCCTACTCCTCCTCTCCCATGGTGCTTGGCGAAGCCCTGCTGGATTGCCACGCTCCTCCACCACCACCACGCCGTTGTGCTGCTGTTGGATGGAGTCTTCCTCAACCTCTCCCTCTCTCCTTGCTGGATCAAGGCGTGGGAGACGTCACCGGGCTGTACGTGTGTTGAACGCGAAGGTGCCGTCCGTTCGGCACTAGCATCATCGGTGATTTGAATCACGACGAGTACGACTCCATCAACCCCGTTCACTTGAACGCTTCCGCTTAGCGATCTACAAGGGTATGTAGATGCACTCTCTTTCTACTCGTTGCTGGTCTCTCCATAGATAGATCTTGGTGACACGTAGGAAAATTTTGAATTTCTGCTACGTTCCCCAACATACACACGTACCCCCAAACGATCAGAACAGGAGCCAAAAAACTAACTCCACCGCCGCAACTTTCTGTATCCACGAGATCCCATCTTGGGGCCTATTCTGGAGCTCTGCCGGAAGAGGTTTGTCATCACGGAGGGCTTCTACATCATCCTAGCCCCTCTGATGAAGTGTGAGTAGTTTACCTCAGACCTTCGGGTCCATAGTTAGTAGCTAGATGGCTTCTTCTCTCTCTTTGAATCTCAATACAAAGTTCTCCCCCTCTCTTGTGGAGATCTATTCGATGTAATCTTCTTTTTGCAGTGTGTTTGTTGAGACCTATGAATTGTGGGTTTATGATCAAGTCTATCTATGAATAATATTTGAATCTTCTCTGAATTCTTTTATGCATGATTGGTTATCTTTGCAAGTCTCTTCGAATTACCCGTTTGGTTTGGCCAACTAGATTCGTAGTTCTTGCCATGGGAGAAGTGCTTAGCTTTGGGTTCGATCTTGCGGTGTCCTTACCCAGTGATAGAAGGGGCAGCAAGGCACATATTGTATCGTTGCCATCGAGGATAACAAGATGGGGTTTATTTCATATTGCATGAATTTATCTCTCGACATCATGTCATCTTGCTTAAGGCGTTACTCTGTTTTTAACTTAATACTCTAGATGCATGCTGGATAGCGGTCGATGAGTGGAGTAATAGTAGTAGATGCAGAATCGTTTCGATCTACTTGTCACAGACGTGATGCCTATATACATGATCATGCCTAGATATTCTCATAATTATGCACAATTCTATCAATTGCTCAACAGTAATTTGTTCACTCACCGTAGAATACTTATGCTCTTGAGAGAAGCCACTAGTGAAACCTATGGCCCCTGGGTCTATTCTCATCATATGAATCTCCATCACTTTTATATTGTTTTGCTATTTACTTTGCCTTTACTTTTTACTTTGCATCTTTATATCAAAAATACCAAAAATATTCTATCTATCAGATCTCACTCTCGTAAGTGACCGTGAAGGGCTTGACAACCCCTAATCGCGTTGGTTGCGAGTAGCTATCGCTTTGTGCAGGTATGAGGGACTTGAGCGTGGGCTCCTACTGGATTTATACCTTGGTTTTCAAAAACTGAGGGAAATACTTACGCTGCTCTGCTGCATCATCCCTTCCTCTTCGGGGAAAACCAACGCAAGCTCAAGACGTAGCAAAAAACATGCCATTGGAACCGTCCGGGCCAGGTGCTCTATCCGTTGGCGAATCCTTGATTGCAGCCCAAACTTCCTCCTCCATGAAGGGGTTGTCAAGCCGGCTGTAGGCACCTGGGGAAGATGCATCTGCTGCCAGTCCAGGTTCCTGCCTTGCTATGTCCGCGCACCCAGGATTGCAGCAAAATAATCGTCGATCACCGTAGCCTTATCCTCATGAGCTAGCATGATCTACCCTGGTGCTGGATTGAGTGAATGAAGTTTTTTCGCCGTCTGGACGTCAGCTTGGCATGGGAAAACTTCGTGTTTTTAATCCCCGAGTCGCAGCCCTCGAACCCTAGCTGCCTGTCTTTTCCGTGCCTTCTCTATTGTTGCTAAGCCGAGCTGCCTAATTTTCAGCAGTTTTCTAAGGTGGTGTTCTACATCCGTCAATAACCGGCTTTCCCGTGCGACGTCCAGCCGAAGGATCACCCCATTTGCAATATGAAACTGAAGTTTAGTGATACGTCTCCAACGTATCTATAATTTTTTATTGTTCCATGCTATTATATAATCTGTGTTGGATGTTGATGACCCCCAAGTATAGGGGATCTATCGTAGTCCTTCCGATAAGTAAGAGTGTCGAACCCAACGAGGAGCAGAAGGAAATGATAAGCGGTTTTCAGCATGGTATTCTCTACAAGTACTGAAATAAGTGGTAACAGATAGTTTTGTGATAAGATAAATTGTAACGAGCAACAAGTAACAAAAGTAAATAAAGTGCAGCAAGGTGGCCCAATCATTTTTGTAGCAAAGGACAAGCCGGAACAAACTCTGATAATAGGAAAAGCGCTCCCGAGGACACATGGGAATATCGTCAAGCTAGTTTTCATCACGTTCATATGATTCGCGTTCGATACTTCGATAATTTGATATGTGGGTGGACCGGTGCTTGGGTGCTGTTCTTAGTTGAACAAGCATCCCACTTATGATTAACCTCTATTGCAAGCATCCGCAACTACAACAAAAGTATTAAGGTAAACCTAACCATAGCATGAAACATGTGGATCCAAATCAGCCCCTTACGAAGCAACGCATAAACTAGGGTTTAAGCTTCTGTCACTCTAGCAACCCATCATCTACTTATTACCTCCCAATGCCTTCCTCTAGGCCCAAATAATGGTGAAATGTTATGTAGTCAACGTTCACATAACACCACTAGAGGCTAGACAACATACATCTTATCAAAATATCAAACGAATACCAAATTCACATGACTACTAATAGCAAGACTTCTCCCTTGTCCTCAGGAACAAACGTAATTACTCACAAAGCATATTCATGTTCATAATCAGAGGGGTAATAATATGCATATAGGATCTGAACATATGATCTTCCACCAAATAAACCAACTAGCATCAACTACAAGGAGTAATCAACACTACTAGCAACCTACTGGCACCAATTCCGGACTTTGAGACAAGAATTGGATACAAGAGATGAACTAGGGTTTGGAGATGAGATGGTGCTGGTGAAGATGTTGATGGAGATTGCCCTCTCCCGATGAGAGGAGCGTTGGTGATGACGATGGTGATGATTTCCCCCTCCCGGAGGGAAGTATCCCCGGCAGAACAGCTCTGCCGGAGCTCTAGATTGCTTCCGCCAAGGTTCCGCCTCGTGGCGGCGGAGTCTCGTCCCGAAAAGTTCCTTCTGATTTTTTTCTCATCGAAAGACTTCGTATAGGAGAATATGGACGTCGGAGAGCCACCAGGGGTCCCACGAGATAGGGGGCGCGCCTTAGGGGGGGCGCCCCCCACCCTCGTGAGCAGGGTGTGGCCCCCCTGGCCTTCATCTTTGGCGAGGATTTTTCTTTATTTATTTTAAGATGTTTCGTGGAGTTTCAGGACTTTTGGGGTTGCGCAGAATAGGTCTCTAATATTTGCTCCTTTTCCAGCCTAGAATTCCAGCTGCCGGCATTCTCCCTCCTTATGTAAACCTTGTAAAATAAGAGAGAATAGCCATAAGTATTGTGACATAAAGTGAAATAACAGTCCATAATGCAATAAATATCGATATAAAAGCATGATGCAAAATGGACGTATCAACTCCCCCAAGCTTAGACCTCGCTTGTCCTCAAGCGAAAAGACGATAACAATAAATATGTTCTCATGTTTAGAGGTAGAGGCGTCGATAAAAATAAAATACGGACATGAAGGCATCATGATTATTCTCATAACATCAACATATATAGATTTTGTCATATGATTACTTATGTTCAAGTGATGATCTATTCACAAAGCAAAAGTATAAATCATATACCTTATTGGGCTCCGACAAACTATAATCTTAGTCATTGAAGCAATTGCAATTTATCATAACATCGAAAAGAGTCTATGTCAGAGCTAAAAAGCAAGTCCACATACTCAACTATCATTTAGTCCTCCATAATTACTAACACTCACACAATACTTGTGGTTACAGAGTTTTAATCGGACACAGAGAAAGATAGGGGCTTATAGTTCTGCCCCACAACCTTTTACCTCAAGGGTAATGTCAACAATAATGGTTCATTCTCCCCTACATCCAATTATATATATATATATATATCATGTTCTTTCCAACATGCTGAGCTTGCCAAAGGATAAAATGAAAAAGAAAAGGTGAAAATGACCATGACTCTTGCATAAGGTAGAAGATAATAATAAAGGATAGGCCCTTCGCAGAGGGAAGCAGAGGTTGCCATGTGCTTTTATGGTTGGATGCATAAAATCTCAATGCGAAAGAACGTCACTTTATATTGCACCTTGTGATATGAACCTTTAGTATGCAGTCCGTCACTTTTATTACTTCCACATCACAAGATCGTATAAAGCTTATTTCTCCCACACCAATCAATCATACAAGTTTAGAGCAATTTTTATTGCTTTGCACCGATGACAACTTACTTGAAGGATCTTACTCAATCCATAGGTAGATATGGTGGACTCTCATGGCAAAACTGGTTTAGGGATTTTGGAAGCACAAGTAGTATTTCTACTTAATGCTGAGAATTTGGTTAGAGGATCGTATAATGAGGGGGAAAGGCAGGCTCAACAAGTTAGAGGATCCATGACAACATACTTTATCTTAGATATAATAAAGACATAACTCATTACGGTGTCTTCCTTGTCCAACATCAACTCTTTAGCATGTCGTATTTTATTGAGTGCTAACAATCATAAAAGATGTCAATGATAATATATCTATACGTGAAAACCTCTCTTTCCGTATTACTTCCTATTAATTGCAACAATGACCAAAGCTATGTCTGCCAATTCCCAACAACTTTTAATCATCATATTCTTTCTATGTGAAGTCATTACTCTCAATAATATCAATATTAACTCTTTGTTTCTTTTTATTCTTTTTCTCTTTTCTTTTATTCACCCAAGATCATGGCAAAATAATCAAGCCCTTAACTCAACACTAATCTTTATTATATATACCTCACGGACTCGATTACAAAGAGAGATCATAAAGCAAAACTCAAAGCTAGATCATGCCATAAACTTTATTCTACTAGATCAAGATACTACTAATAGGATTGAACTAAGAAAAATGGTAAAGATAGGAGTTGTGATGGTGATACGATACCGGGGAACCTCCCCCATGCTTGGAAGTTGCCAAGGGGAGTGCCCATGCCCATGTGATTATATCTCCTTCTTTGTTGGTGAAGAAGGTGGAGGTAACGGATAACCGCACATCGAGCGTAAGAGGTCCTCCAGCTTGCGAATAATGCCCTTGAGTGCGACAATATGCTCCTTCAACAAAATATTTTCTTGTGTGAGATACTTGTTTTGTATACGAGCTAACTCAATCATCTTGAAAACTTCGATCTCAGTTGGGGTAAGAAGGTTATGATCAATTTGAAGGATGTCTTTTGCTGCTGGAGCTTGATCCTCCGTGGCCTTCTTGATCCTTTCATCCTTGTTGACCCTCGTGGGTTCTTCCCTCTTCATATCTATCTTCATTAGCCAAGCATCGTTGTCACCATTGCTGGAGGAGGGATACGACATGATGCCTAGCCTGGAAAACCCTAACAGAAAACAGCTCGAAACAAGAACAGAGGAGGTTTGCGTGATACGGGAGTCAAAACCTTCGGGAGGTTATATAATGAATTTTTACCGAGCAAAATACGTATCATGCAAGAAAACGGAGTCCGGAGGGCACACGAGGTGATCACGAGGTAGGGGGCGCGCCCAGGGGGGTAGGGCACGCCCACCACCCTCGTGGGACCCTCGTGTCCTTCCCGGATTGCTACTTATTTTTCTATTTTTCTAAATATTCGAAAACGGAGAAATATTGCCTTAAAAATTGTTTTGGACTCGGTTTACTTACAGTACCACATACCTATTCCTTTTCGGAGTCTGAAATGTTCTGGAAAGTGTCCCTTATGTATTCCTCCGGGGTTACGGTTTCAATAATATTGGTTTCAACATTTATGGGATTACTTGAGATATAATGTTTAATTCTTTGACCGTTTACCACCTTCGGATTTGTGCCTTCAAAGTTGTTGATCTTTATGGCGACAGAACGATAGACCTCTTCGATAACATAGGGGCCTTCCCATTTAGAGAGAAGTTTGCCTGCAAAAAATCTTAAACGAGAGTTGTATAGCAATACATAATCACCTACATTAAACTCACGCTTTTGTATCCTTTTGTCATGCCATCTTTTAACTTTCTCTTTAAACAACTTGGCATTTTCATAAGCTTGGGTTCTCCATTCATCAAGTGAGCTAATATCAAATAACCTCTTCTCACCGGCAAGTTTAAAATCATAGTTGAGCTCTTTAATAGCCCAATATGCCTTATGTTCTAGTTCGAGAGGTAAGTGACATGCTTTTCCATAAACCATTTTATACGGAGACATACCCATAGGATTGTTGTATGCAGTTCTATAAGCCCATGATGCATCATCAAGTTTCTTAGACCAATTCTTTCTAGACCTATTAACAGTCTTTTGCAAAATTAATTTGAGCTCTCTATTGCTCAACTCTACTTGACCACTAGACTGAGGGTGATAAGGAGATGCAATTCTATGATTAACATCATATTTAGCAAGCATTTTACAGAAAGCACCATGAATAAAGTGTGAACCACCATCAGTCATTAAATATCTAGGGACTCCAAACCTTGGAAAAATAACTTCCTTAAGCATTTTAATAGAAGTGTTGTGATCAACACTACTACTTGGAATAGCTTCTACCCACTTAGTAACGTAATCAACAACAATTAGAATATGTGTGTATCCATTAGAGGCAGGAAAAGGTCCCATATAATCAAAGCCCCAAACATCAAACGGTTCAATAACAACTGAATAATTCATAGGCATTTCTTGACGTCTACTAATATTACCAATTCTTTGACATTCATCACAAGACAAGACAAACTTACGGGCATCCTTGAAGAGAGTAGGCCAATAAAAACCAGATTGCAATACCTTATGTGCAGTTCTATCTCCGGCGTGGTTTCCTCCATAAGACTCGGAGTGACACTTGCGTAGGATCTGTTCTTGTTCATGCTCAGGTACACAACGTCTAATAACACCATCTACTCCTTATTTATAAAGATGTGGGTCATCCCAAAAGTAATGTCTCAAGTCATAGAAAACCTTTTTTCTTTTGCTGGTATGTGAAGCTAGGTGGTATAAACTTAGCAACAATATAATTAGCATAATCAGCATACCATGGAGTACTACGAGAAGTACTTATAACATTTAATTGTTCATCAGGAAAGCTATCATTAATAGGTAGTGGGTCATCAAGAACATTCTCTAACCTAGACAAGTTGTCTGCAACAGGGTTCTCAGCTCCTTTTCTATCAACAATATGCAAATCAAATTCTTGTAGCAAGAGAACCCATCTAATAAGTCTAGGTTTAGCATCTTTCTTTTCCATGAGGTATTTAATAGCAGCATGATCAGTTTGAATAGTTACTTTAGAATCAATAATATCAGGTCTGAACTTATCACAAGCAAATACAACTGCTAAAAGCTCTTTTTCAGTAGTAGCATAATTTCTTTGAGCATTGTCTAGAGTCTTACTAGCATAATGAATAACATTTAATTTCTTATCAACTCTTTGCCCTAGAACAGCACCTACAGCATAATCACTGGCATCACACATAATTTCAAAGGGTAAATTCAAATCAGGTGGCTGAACAATAGGTGCAGAGACTAATGCTTTCTTAAGTATTTCAAATGCTTCTACACAATCATCATCAAAGACAAATGGTATATCTTTTTACAATAAATTAGTCAGAGGCCGAGAAATTTTTGAGAAGTCCTTAATGAACCTCCTATAAAATCCAGCGTGACCAAGGAAACTTCTTATACCTTTGATGTCCTTGGGACATGGCATCTTTTCAATAGCATCAACCTTGGCTTTATCAACTTCAATACCTCTTTCAGAAACTTTGTGCCCCAAGACAATACCTTCATTAACCATAAAGTGGCACTTTTCCCAATTCAAGACAAGATTAGTTTCTTCACATCTCTGCAAAACTCGGTCAATATTGCTCAAGCAATCATCAAAAGAGGAACCATAGACGGAAAAATCATCCATGAAAATCTCACAATTCTTTTCACAAAAGTCAGAGAATATAGCCATCATGCATCTTTGAAAGGTAGCAGGTGCATTACATAAACCAAAAGCCATACGTCTATAAGCAAAAGTACCAAAAGGGCATGTAAAAGTAGTCTTTGATTGATCTCTAGCCGACATAGGTATTTGAGAGAAACCAGAATAACCATCTAGAAAGCAATAGTGTGTATGTTTGCATAATCTTTCTAGCATTTGATCAATAAAAGGTAACGGGTAATGATCTTTCTTAGTAGCTTTATTTAATTTGCGGAAATCAATTACCATCCTATAACATGTGATAATTATTTGTGGAATCAATTCATCTTTATCATTAGGAACAACAGTAATACCTCCCTTCTTAGGGACACAATGGACAGGACTTACCCACTCACTATCAGCAACGGGATAGATTATACCTGCCTCCAGAAGCTTTAGTATTTCTTTTCTTACCACTTCTTTCATTTTAGGATTCAGACGTCGTTGAGGATCACGAACTGGTTTGGCATCTGCTTCCAAATTTATTTTATGTTGACATAGAGTGCGACTAATGCCCTTAAGATCATCAAGAGTATATCCAATAGCAACACGATGCTTCTTCAGAGTTTTCAATAATCTTTCTTCTTCATGCTCTGAAAGGTTAGCACTAATAATAACAGGATATATCTTCTTTTCATCAAGGTAAGCATATTTAAGATTATCAGGCAAAGTTTTAATCTCAAACACGGGATCACCCTTGGGTGGAGGAGGATCCCCTAAAATTTCAACATGCAAATTATGTTGCAGAATAGGTTCCTGTTTAAAGAATACTTCATCTATTTCCCTTCTTTCATTCATGAACATATCATTCTCATGGTCTAGCAAATAGTGTTTTAAAGGATCACTAGGAGGTACGGAAATAGAAGCTAGACCAATAATTTCATCTTTACTAGGTAATTCTTCCTCACGATGTTGTTTACTAAATTTAGAGAAATTAAACTCATGAACCATATCATCCAAGCCAATAGTAACAACATTCTTTGTGCAATCTATGGTAGCATTAACAGTATTTAAGAAGGGTCTACCAAATATAATGGGAAAAAAGTTATCTTGTGGGGAACCAAGAACAAGAAAATCAGCAGGATATTTAGTTTTCCCACACAAGACTTCAACATCTCTAACAATTCCAATTGGTGAAATAGTATCTCTATTGGCAAGTTTAATTGTGACATCAATACCTTCTAGCTCAAAAGGTGCAATTTCATTCTTAATTTCTTCGTATAAGTCAATAGGTATTACACTAGCACTAGAACCCATATCACATAAGCCATGATAACAATGATCTCCTATTTTAACAGAAATAACAGGCACGCCTACCACAAGTCTATGTTTATCTTTATCACAAGGTTTATCAATTCTAGCAGTTTCACCTCCGAACTGAATAACATGCCCATCAATATTATCAGACAAGAGATCTTTAACAATAGCAATATTAGGTTCTACTTTAACTTGCTCAGGAGGTGTATAAGTTCTAATATTGCTTTTACGAACAACAGTTGAAGTTTTAGCATGATCCTTTATTCTAACAGGGAAAGGTGGTTTCTCAATATAAGAAGTAGGAACAATAGGATCATTATAAGTGACAGTCTTTTCTTCAACTTTAATAGGTGCAGCTACTTTTACTTCTATGGGAGGATGATATTTAAACCACTTCTCCTTAGGGAGATCAACATAAGAAGCAAAAGATTCACAGAAAGAAGCTACTATCTCAGAGTCAAGTCCATATTTAGTGCTAATCTTACGGAAAATATGTCCATAAAAGATTTAACACAATCAAACTTAGGTGTCATACCTGACTCCTTACCTTCGTCGAGGTCCCAATCTTCAGAGTTGCGTTTAATTCTATCCAATAAATTCCATTTGAATTCAATAGTCTTCATCATAAAAAAGCCAACACAAGAAGTATCGAGCATGGTGCGATTATTTTAAGAAAGCCGAGCATAAAAATTTTGAATGATCATTTCTCTTGAGAGCTCATGATTGGGGCATGAATATGACATTGATTTAAGCCTCCCCCAATCTTGAGTGATGCTTTCTCCTTCGCGAGGCCAGAAATTATATATATAATTGCGATCATGATGAACAAGATGCATAGGGTAATACTTTTGATGAAATTCCAACTTCAATCTTTTATAGTCCCATGATTTCATATCATCACATAGCCTATACCATATCAATGCGTCTACCTTCAAAGATAAAGGGAAGACCTTCTTCTTAGCAACATCATCGAGTATACCTACAAGCTTAAATAGTCCACAAACTTCATCCACATATATTAAGTGCTCATCAGGATGCTTTGTTCCATCTCCTTTAAAAGGGTTAGCTAGCAGTTTTTCCATCATACCCGAAGGAAATTCAAAAGGAGTTTCATTTTCAATAGGTTCAGTAGGTTGAGGAGCAACTCTTTGCTCTACTGGACGGGGTGAAGATACCCCAAACAAGCCCCTCAGAGAATTAATTTCCATAGTAACAAGTGACAGTAAATTTCAGTACACTATATAAATTTTTCCTTACCAAATTCCACCTACCAAAGGCGCTACACTCCCCGGCAACGGCGCCAGAAAAGAGTCTTGATGACCCACAAGTATAGGGGATCTATCGTAGCCCTTTCGATAAGTAAGAGTGTCGAACCCAACGAGGAGCAGAAGGAAATGATAAGCGGTTTTCAGCATGGTATTCTCTGCAAGTACTGAAATAAGTGGTAACAGATAGTTTTGTGATAAGATAAATTGTAACGAGCAACAAGTAACAAAAGTAAATAAATTGCAGCAAGGTGGGCCAATCCTTTTTGTAGCAAAGGACAAGCCGGAACAAACTCTTATAATAGGAAAAGCGCTCCCGAGGACACATGGGAATATCGTCAAGCTAGTTTTCATCACGTTCATATGATTCGCGTTTGATACTTTGATAATTTGATATGTGGGTGGACCGGTGCTTGGGTGTTGTTCTTACTTGAACAAGCATCCCACTTATGATTAACCTCTATTGCAAGCATCCGCAACTACAACAAAAGTATTAAGGTAAACCTAACCATAGCATGAAACATGTGGATCCAAATCAGCCCCTTACGAAGCAACGCATAAACTAGGGTTTAAGCTTCTGTCACTCTAGCAACCCATCATCTACTTATTACCTCCCAATGCCTTCCTCTAGGCCCAAATAATGGTGAAGTGTTATATAGTCGACGTTCACATAACACCACTAGAGGCTAGACAACATACATCTTATCAAAATATCAAACGAATACCAAATTCACATGACTACTAATAGCAAGACTTATCCCTTGTCCCTAGGAACAAACGTAATTACTCACAAAGCATATTCATGTTCATAATCAGAGGGGTAATAATATGCATATAGGATCTGAACATATGATCTTCCACAAAATAAACCAACTAGCATCAACTGCAAGGAGTAATCAACACTACTAGCAACCTACTGGCACCAATCCCGGACTTTGAGACAAGAATTGGATACAAGAGATGAACTAGGGTTTGGAGATGAGATGGTGTTGGTGAAGATGTTGATGGAGATTGCCCTCTCCCGATGAGAGGAGCGTTGGTGATGATGATGGTGATGATTTCCCCCTCCCGGAGGGAAGTATCCCCGGCAGAACAGCTCTGCCGGAGCTCTAGATTGCTTCCGCCAAGGTTTCGCCTCGTGGCGGTGGAGTCTCATCCCGAAAAGTTCCTTCTAATTTTTTTCTCATCGAAAGACTTCATATAGGAGAAGATGGATGTCGGAGAGCCACCAGGGGGCCCACGAGGTAGGGGAGCGCGCCCTAGGGGGGGCGCCCCCCACCCTCGTGAGCAGGGTGTGGGCCCCCTGGCCTTCATCTTTGGCGAGGATTTTTCTTTATTTATTTTAAGATGTTCCGTGGAGTTTCAGGACTTTTGGAGTTGCGCAGAATAGGTCTCTAATATTTGCTCCTTTTCCAGCCTAGAATTCCAGCTGCCGGCATTCTCCCTCCTTATGTAAGCCTTGTAAAATAAGAGAGAATAGCCATAAGTATTGTGACATAAAGTGAAATAACAGTCCATAATGCAATAAATATCGATATAAAAGCATGATGCAAAATGGACGTATAAGATGTTAATGGGCTTTATTTTACACTTTTATATTATTTTTGGGACTAACCTATTAACCAAAGGCCCAGTGCAAATTGCTGTTTTTTTGCCTATTTCAGTGTTTGGCAGAAAAGGAATATCGAACGGAGTCCAAACGGAACGAAACCTTCGGGAGCATGATTTTTGGAACAAACGTGATCCAGAGGACTTGGAGTGGACGTCAAGCAACCAACAAGGTGTCCACGAGGCAGGGGGCGCGCCCTCCCCCCTCGTGGCTCAACCGACCTACTTCTTCCTCCTATATATGTTCACATACCCCGAAAACATCCAGGAGCACCACGAAACCCTATTTCCACCGCCGCAACCTTCTGTACCCAAGAGATCCCATCTTGGGGGCTTTTTCAGAGCTCCGTTGAGGGGGCATCGATCACGGAGGGCCTCTACATCAACTCCATGGCCCCTCCGATGATGTGTGAGTAGTTTACTTCAGACCTTTGGGTCCATAGCTAGTAGCTAGATGGCTTCTTCTCTCTCTTTGGATCTCAATACAAAGTTCTCCTCGGTCTTCTTGGATATCTATTCGATGTAACTCTTTTTGCGGTGTGTTTGTCAAGATCCGATGAGTTGTGGGTTTATGATCAAGTCTATCTATGAACAATATTTGATTCTTCTCTAAAATCTTTTATGCATGATTGGTTATCTTTGCAAGTCTCTTTGAATTATCAGTTTGGTTTGGCCTACTAGATTGATCGTTCTTGCAATGAGAGAAATGCTTAGCTTTGGGTTCAATCTTCCGTTGCTCGATCCCAGTGACAGAAAGGGAAACGACACGCATTGTATTATTGCCATCGAGGATAAAAAGATGGGGTTTATATCATATTGCTTGAGTTTATCCCTCTACATCATGTCATCTTACCTAAGGCGTCACTCTGTTCTTATGAACTTAATACTCTAGATGCATGTTGGATAGCGGTCGATGTGTGGAGTAACAGTAGTAGACGCAGGCAGGAGTCGGTCTACTTGTCACGGACGTGATGCCTATATACATGATCATGCATAGATATTCTCATAATTATTCGCTTTTCTATCAATTGCTCGACAGTAATTTGTTCACCCACCGCAATACTTATGCTATCTTGATAGAAGCCACTAGTGAAACCTATGACCCCCGGGTCTATTTTCCATCATATAAGTTTCGAATCTATTTTACTTTGTAATCTTTACTTTCAATCTATATCATAAAAATACCGAAAATATTGATCTTATCATTATTATCTCTATCAGATCTCACTCTCGTAAGTGACCGTGAAGGGATTGACAACCCCTTTATCGCGTTGGTTGCGAGGTTCTTATTTGTTTGTGTAGGTACAAGGGACTTGCGTGTGGCCTCCTACTAGATTGATACCTTGGTTCTCAAAAACTGAGGGAAATACTTACGCTACTTTGCTGCATCACCCTTTCCTCTTCAAGGGAAAACCAATGCAGTGCTCAAGAGGTAGCAAGAAGAATTTCTGGCGCCGTTGCCGGGGAGTCTACGCACAAGTCAAGACATACCAAGTAACCATCACAAACTCTTATCCCTCGCATTACATTATTTGCCATTTGCCTCTCATTTTCCTCTCCCCCACTTCACCCTTGCCATTTTATTCGCCTTTTTTCCGTTCACCTTTTCTTTCGCTTGCTTCTCGTTATGGCCGGCTCGCGCTGACCGTTGAAGACGAGTGGGGTGGCAGTGGCCTCGGCCACTAGGGCATCGAGCTCAGCACTCATGCTGTCGAATGCCGGGGGTGGGGAGAGGATGCGAGCGGCTGATGTCTAGTACACAACCTTCTTCTTGTAGACGTTGTTGGGCCTCCAAGTGCAGAGGTTTGTAGGACAATAGCAAATTTCCCTCAAGTGGATGACCTAAGGTTTATCAATCCGTAGGAGGCGTAGGATGAAGATGGTCTCTCTCAAGCAACCCTGCAACCAAATAACAAAGAGTCTCTTGTGTCCCCAACACACCCAATACAATGGTAAAATGTATAGGTGCACTAGTTCGGCGAAGAGATGGTGATACAAGTGGTATATGGATGGTATATAAAGGTTTTTGTAATCTGAAAATATAAAAACAGCAAGGTAACTAATGATAAAAGTGAGCGTATACGGTATTGCAATGTGTGGAAACAAGGCCTAGGGTTCATACTTTCACTAATGCAAGTTCTCTCAACAATAATAACATAATTGGATCATATAACTATCCCTCAACATGCAACAAAGAGTCACTCCAAAGTCACTAATAGTGGAGAACAAACGAAGATATTATGGTAGGGTACGAAACCACCTCAAAGTTATCCTTTCTGATCGATCTATTCAAGAGTCCGTAGTAACATAACATGAAGCTATTCTTTCCGTTCAATCTATCATAGAGTTCGTACTAGAATAACACCTTAAGACACAAATCAATCAAAACCCTAATGTCACCTAGATACTCCAATGTCACCTCAAGTATCTGTGGGTATGATTATACGATATGCATCACACAATCTCAGATTCATCTGTTCAAACCAACACAAAGAACTTCAAAGAGTGCCCCAAAGTTTCTACCAGAGAGTCAAGACGAAAACGTGTGCCAACCCCTATGCATAGGTTCATGGGCGGAACTTGTAAGTTGATCACCAAAACATACATCAAGTGGATCAATAGAATACCCCATTGTCACCACAGGTATCCCACGCAAGACATACATCAAGTGTTCTCAAATCCTTAAAGACTCAATTCGATAAGATAACTTCAAAGGGAAAACTCAATCCATTACAAGAGAGTAGAGGGGGAGAAACATCATAAGATCCAACTATAATAGCAAAGTTCGCGATACATCAAGATCGTACCACCTCAAGAACACGAGAGAGAGAGAGATCAAACACATAGCTACTGGTACATACCCTCAGCCCCGAGGGAGAACTACTCCCTCCTCGTCATGGAGAGCGCCGGGATGATGAAGAGGGCCACCGGAGAGGGATTTCCCCCTCCGGCAGGGTGCCGGAACGGGTCTAGATTGGTTTTCGGTGGCTACGGAGGCTTCTGGCGGCGGAACTCCCGATCTATTCTGCTCCACGATGGTTTTAGGGTATATTGGTATATATAGGAGGAAGAAATACGTCAGGGGGGCCACGAGGGGCCCACGAGGGTGGAGGGCACACCTAGGGGGGGTGGACGCGCCCCCCTGCCTCGTGCCTTCCTCGTTGCTTCCCTTGCGTACACCCCAAATCTTCTGGATTGCTTCTGTTCCAAAAATAAGTTCCATGAAGTTTCAGGTCAATTGGACTCCGTTTGATTTTCCTTTTCTGTGATACTCTAA
Organism: Triticum aestivum; assembly: GCF_018294505.1. NCBI lineage: Eukaryota > Viridiplantae > Streptophyta > Magnoliopsida > Poales > Poaceae > Triticum > Triticum aestivum. The sequence continues at coordinate 560,569,913 of NC_057809.1, read as the reverse complement.
AACAAGGAAAAAACAAAAACTGGCACTGGGCTCTAGGTTAATAGGTTAGTCCCAAAAATCATATAAAATAGCATATAAATGCATATAAAACATCCAAGGTTGATAATATAATAGCATGAAACAATCAAAAATTATAGATACGTTGGAGACGTATCAGCGGCCCCCGCGAAGAAGGCGGTGATCGGGTCGTCCTCGCCCGCGCGCGTCGCCGTAGCAGGGAGCAGCGGTAGCGGGGCGTGCAGCAGAGGCGCCGGAGCCGCGGGGGACTTGTCCGCGTGGCGGGTCGAAGCCTAACGACCATGCGAGCTCTCCGTCAGGCGCGGGGTGAACGGCGAGCGGCTGCGGCGCCTGGACGAGGAGCCCCTCTGTGACACCTCCCGGCCCGAGCGCTCGAGGCCCGGGAGCGTGTCTCGCCAGGACCTGTGCCCACCACGGCCGTCCTCGTCATCATCTCGCCTTGGACCGCCACGGGGCAGGCCTCGGCAGCCGGAGTCCACCACCGGGGCCAGCTGCTTGTCCTTCTTTGGGTCTCGCTGGCCGTCTTCCATGTGCTTGCTCCAGGTGTCGGGGTACACCCGGGGCATGGGGCGGTCGTTGTCGTCGTCCGAGTCGGAGGGGATGCCGCTCTACACCGAGGCAGGAGAGCGTGGTGGGTACGGCATCCAGTCTTCCACCAGATCAATGTGGATCAGCAAGTCGTGGCGCGAGGCTGTGGGCGGCAGGGGCACAACGCGACCTGGCGGGGAGTGGCCGAGCATCTCTTCGACACGGCCGGCGCCCCGTTGCAGGACCCAGAACGTGTGCTTCGTCAGGACCAGGGCAGCATCCCACACTCACACCCAGCAGGCGAAGGTCTTTGTGGTCACACTCGTAGGTGCAGCTGTCCAGCCGGTCGACACGGCAACCCAGCGCCTCCTCGACGCCCTCGAGCGACCAGAACTGTTGCGGCAGGTTCTCGATGACAATTCGCACGTGGTGGTAGAACTTCTCGATGGCCGCGTGGTCGTCTTCATGCCAGTGCCTGATGAAGAACTTGAACCCATCGACGGTGATGGAGCCAAGCCTGAGAACGTCGTCGTGGTGCACCGGGAGGTCGAAGATGATGAAGTAGTCCTCCGGGTGGTGGCGCGTGATGCGCAGCTGGTGCGGCGGGATGCACAACTGGGACTCCAGGACCAGCCCAACTGCCATGGGGCTCGTACCACGCGCTCCAGCGTAGCCGGCCGCGGTGAGCGTGACGGCGAGGCGATGAAGCATGGAGACCGCATGCTCGAGCGCAGGAGAGGAGACGACCACCTTGTAGTTGTCTCTCTAGCGGGCGAGGGGTCGGTGGGGCACTCCATGGCGGGGGCGGGCGGGGCGGGCGGTAGCTGGGCAGACGGCAACGTGGGGAAGCGGATCCGCTCTCTCACCGGCACCCTGGCGGGGGCCGGACCGAGCCGTTTCTTTGTAGGGCCGCCAAAGGAAGCAGTGCGAGGATTCTGCGGGCACTCTCTGCAGTAATGACCCGGACGTCTGTAGATGATGCAGCAGAGAGGATCACGACAATCTTTCCTACGGTGGAGCTCACTGAGGCATTTGAAACACTTGCCTTTGAAGCGACTTAAGAAGGCAGCACGGCCGGGGTTCGCATTGAAGCCGGAACACCAGTCCGGACAGGGTGCCTGCCGCTACCTCCCATTGTCTAGCGGCTCCCCGCGTGGCCGCCGGTTTCCTTGGGACGAGACCTCCATCCAGCCTCCGCCTACCTCCGCGGGAGAGGCATTAAGGCTCTGGTCAGGCACCACAATGACGGATTTAAGCCGCCGCCGGTCCGTGGGGGGCACTGCATCCAAGCCAGCGGGAACTGGGGATGTGACCTGACCCGATCCCCCGCCGCGGGGCGACGCTCGTGGCGGAGAAGCCGGAGACAGACGGGACGGGGCACAACCCGAGCATTCACCATGGAGCAGCAGGCGTGGCGGGGAAACCAGATCTGAGGGAGATCGAGACCGCGGTGGATCTGGAGCAACAAACGAACCAAGGGGCGCAGGGGGGAAGCATGGGCACTACCGCTGTAGCTGGAACGGGAGGAGCGCGGTCGGCCCATACAGGAGGAAGAGCCACTGCCTGGAGTGGACAGGGGCTGGAGCTGGTGGCCGCCGCAGCCGGAGTGGCCAGGGGCGCAGGCGGAGCGAGGGCTAGGAGCGGCGCACAATTGCCAATAAGTTATTTTTCAAACTATTCAGTGGGACTGAGATTGGTTGACTATCAACAAACTATTAACATGATGTAACCAATCCAACCGTTTGTATTCCTAAAAAGCAGACCATTTGTCTCCTTTTCAATTGTTTGGATTGCTTACCACATGTCTCATGTGGTAAACATTTGTATCCTGAAAAACTCCGACGGACTGAATATTCATTGGGACTTGGCACAATACCAAAAAGCCACAAATATCTTTCCATTCGACGATGTTGTAAAGGCGTAGGTACTGTCCGGCTAAAGGCGTCTCCCTTAGCCAAGCAACATGTTTTATATTATATGGACCGAGTTGAAGTAATACATGAGATTTGCCAGAGAAAGAGTGAATTAATACACGACACAAACAGATGATGGGAGACTAACCTAGCTAAAGAATACCCCTACCTGGTGACCTGCAAGGCTGCAAGCAAGACTGCTAATCAACTGGAAATCCACAGATGCATCACCAAACCATGCCTAGCTACCTGACTGAGGGCCAGCTAAGCTAACAAGGTACTAGTATCACACAGATAAACACAATACATCCATTAGTACCTAACGACGTGCAGCTCGATCGACAGACAGATCATGTCAACTAATCTTTGGTGCCGGAGGAGGAGAAGCAGCCGCAGAGGGAGGTCCCACATGCTCTTCTTCACCCCGTTGTGGTCAGCCATCCTTCTTCTTCAGCCCGTTGTGGTCAGCAAACGAAAAAAAAGCAAATACAACATGTTATATATTTTTTCAAATAGAGAGATAACCTTAAATTATTGTGACAGTTATATGATCCAAACATGAATTAAGGTAATAAAAATAGAGAGGCTCAATATGCCAGCAACACAAAGGACAACAGACAAGACACAAGGAATATGAAGCCAACAGACAAGACACAAGAAATGTATCACATATCTTATTAGTAGGTAGCCACCCATACCGGTTCAATGAATCCCAACTCCCAAGTGACCATCTCCCACAGGTTGCACTAATAAACCACATAAGTTGAACCCTTTTTCTGGAAAAGAAAGGAGCATGTATCATTGCGAAAATAAGTTGCAATTTTTTTAAAACTTTCTAACTGTTAAACACACAATTATTGCGATAAATCAGTATAGTTCATAGTAGAACGAGATCTTTTACTGTACCCCGAAATGAATATGCACCGTTTGTTTTCCTTAATCCAACGGTTTGCGCGATGTGGTACTCCAGCATCAGTCCCACGGATTACTAACCCGGAAACAGGTGGAGTACCTCCGTTTGAGGGGCAAAAGGGTAATCCCCGTGAGTATATCAGTATTTTCTTATTCTTTTTTTTCTCCTGGCTGGAAACAAAATACCTAACCTAAACACATTGCCCTAACCCATTCATAGCCTTCCCGCTCGTCCCCTACTCCTCCATCTCCACTCGTCAACGGCGCGGCGTGCGCCTCGCCTCCTCCTCCGGCGGTAGCGTCTCCGGCGGCGGCCACGACAGCCATAGTTGGTGAGGCACATGCATGTTCCTCTACATCCGGTGCCGTACCCCCCTGACCACATGGCTAAAGGCATGGCGCGGATCGGCGCCCAGGGCAGCCGGCGTTGGCGAGGCGCACTACTCCTGGCTCGTCCCCTACCCCTCCATCTCCGCTCGTCGAGCAGCTGCTGGCTCGGGGGCGTGTCCTGCATGCGGGTAGTAGAGCCGGCCTGAGAGGGGATTTGGGATCCGGCTTGCTTGCTCCCTCCCCATGCTCCCATCCATGCTCCCACTTCATCCTACGGTTGTCTTTTTTCCTCTTTTCTTTCTAATCTAATCATCTCCCCCTGATTTTAAGGGGGTGGGGCCGGACCTTATTTTCTTCCAATCAAATCAAGCCACGTATGCGGGAGCACGGATGGGCACACGCCGGGGGAGCAGGCAAGTCTCGTACGGGGATTTTTACTGTACCCAAACGGGGGTTTTCTGTCAAGATGACGGCTGAATATGCCATACGATCAGCGAGCCCTTCCCATTATATCTATGTTACTTGCTTTTGCTTTTCTCTATATTGGTTCAGGACATATATATGAAATTTCCCCCTCCGTTATAACCTTCTATGTAACCATACAAAGTATGGAGAAGAGAAAATTATGCAATGAAGGAGTGCATGACCAACTGACAAACTGTTCCTGGATCAAATCAGTTACTCCATAATAGATTATGATGTTGAGTTCACGAAAAGATACCATGTGAAACAATTTTCTCTAACAAGAACTTCTGGCAGTATTTCAAAATATGTTTTGTCCATCATTTTGTAGTTCTATTGGATATGTGTCCATCCTTTTCAAATTTATGTTCTTATTCCATCCTACATGGCCTAGCTTTAATTATACCAAAAGTTTGGGTAATTCTGATTATTGGAAACCAGAAAGAGGAGTCGCATTGTTCCTTGTACATGATAGATCTACATGTCCTAGCTTAATAAAGAAGAGTTGCATTGTTCCTTGTACATGATCGATCTACATGTCCTAGCTTGATTAAAAAAGAGTCGCATTATTCCTGGTACAAAAAATGATGCTAGTCATTTTCTGGCAAATTTTGGAAGATCACAATGCCGAACTATTCTGTGCGCGCAGATGCAAGAAATTCAGGAAGTTGGGCAAAGTAGGGTTGTTCTGGAGGCTATCACTATTGCGCATCGCCGTCCAGGCCAAAATCTTGTCAGACTATGCGTGGACATCAGCAACCTTGAAGCATGCTACCTTCTTGGAAATTGTAAGAATAATTAGCACAATTATTAATCATGTTCCCTTTCTTTCCTTTGTGCTTAGTGAATGTGACTGATTGATCTTTCTATTATTTTTGGTGTGTCAATAGATCCGGTTGTATTTCCTAGGAGCCGGGAGGCAGGAGCAACGCCGGTGACGACCGCGCGATGGTGGGTGAGACCGCTGGGAGTCAATCCACTCCCTGGGCGTCGTTCAATTCATCGGCATTGGTGCCACCAAGGACGATCACAACAGATGATATTTTTCCTTTGTTTTTTTTTCTGGTGGTAGTGGATTGTTTGCTCCTTGATGCGTGGATTTTCAAGTGTAGGCTGTTGATGAGGAAACAAAGTTGGTGGAAATATCAAAGCTGGACAAAACATTAAGCGCGGGATGTGCTGTAGCTAAATTAGTTGCCTGGAAACATAGGGCATATGCTAAATTACTGAAGGGCGAGAACCATAGGAAAAGGGATCGGATGAAGAAAGAACATGAGAGATGGGTGTTGTGTTATGGGCCTGGCTAGGCCAACACGGTGCGGGGGAAACCCTAGAACTTGTTCGGGCAACAGCGGCGGCATCGTCGCATTCCTTCTTGAAGGTGTTGCTTGGGGCGCGGTGCTTCGGGATGCTGGGAGCATGGTGGTACTTCTTCGGAGGGTGCAATGGTTGCCGGTCTTTCCTTCTTCGTTGATCTACCGGTGTCGGCATTTATTTCTCTTTCTTCTTGTTGTTTATATTTTGGGCTTATCTGTGTTGCGGCCCCAGCGAGCTGGATGTATCAGATGTATAGGGTGTTTGCTTTATAATATAAAGTGAGGGGAATCCCTTTATCGGATCTATCTAAACTGATTGAGCGTGTTGGACGATGAACTGCCTGTGCGTTCAAATGTCAAAAACTACCCCTCGATGCCCTTGGGAAATGACTTTGTTGCCCCTTCATGTGGACGGCCAGATCTGCATGGTACTCCGGGGTGTGGTTTTGGAGTACCATGGTACTGTAAAAGAGCTCTAGTAGAACATGAACGCCTACGCAAATTTAGGCTTTTAACTTAGGACGCATCCCGGCCAACCAATTATTGTACATATTCATACTGCTAGTTGCAGTGAAAAATTAAAATCTACATGCATGGTGCACCACAAAAGCATGGCGAGTGAACATTCTAGGAAGAGATATATGTTCCTCGATATCACGAAAACAACACTTTGCACAATCCTGCCATCTATCCTTTTTCATGCCGTTTTTCGTTCGGATCACCTTTCAATCAAACTACCACATGGAAATTTTGTTTTTTAGCCTGACTTTTGATTTCCAAATAAACCTATGTTGGAAAGGTCGGTCATCATTAATGATGTCGGCGTACAACTGAAATAACCCCAGAAATGGTGAGCTTCTCGACGGAAGGTGTCTGGCTCCTGAGATCGATTGACTATCATCAAACTATTACTAACATGATGTAATCAATCCAACCGTTTGTATTCTTAAAAAAGAGACCATTTGTCTCCTTTTTTAATATATTTTTTGAATTGTCTGGATTGCTTACCACATGTTTCACATGGTAACCATTAGTCTCAAGTTAAAGCCGACGGACTGAATATTCAATGGGACTTGGCACAATACCAAAGAATCACAAATATCTTTTCATTCGACGATATTGAAAAGGCGCAGGTACTGTCTGGCTAGAGGCGTCTCCCCTAGCCAAGCAACATGTTTTACATTATATGGACCGAGTTGAAGTAATACATGAGATTTGCCAGAAAGAGTGAACTAATACACGAGACAAACAGAAGATGAGAAGAATTAACCTACTAGCTAAACAACACACCTACCTGCTAATCAACAGGAAACACACAGTTGCATCACCAAACCATGCCTAGCTACCTGACTGACGGCCAGCTAAGCTAACAATGTACATATACTCCTTCCGTCCGGAAATACTTGTCATTGAAATGGATGTATCTATATGTATTTTAGTTCTAGATACATCCATTTTGATGACAAGTATTTCCGAACGGAGGGAGTACATCACACAGACAAACACAACATGTCCATCAGTACCAAACGTCGTGCAGCTCGATCGACCGATCTCAATCAATCCTTGGTGCCGGAGGAGGAGAAGCAGCCGCAAAAGAAGTCCCACATGCTCTTCTTCACCCCGTTGTGGTCAGCCATCCTTCTTCTCCCTAAAACGGTGGAGCTCGACCTCGATGGTCGAAGTGGCAAGTGTTTGAAAGCTAGCTAAAACTAAGCAAGGAGCAAGAGAAGTTCTTCTTTTTGACGGGAAGGTGCAAGAGAAGTTGTGGTTTTGGTGCCCCTGCATCCAACGGGCCCTGTATTTATAACAGCACAAACTGGCGTCTCGATCGGTGTCTCACACCTGCAAGCAGAGGACAGAGTTAACCAAAAATGGAAGCGCATCTACGGAGACCACGAAGGCTCGCGCGGTGACTGACTTGACAGTGTGTGGAACAGTGGAAGTGGAACGGGTCCTCGCTTCCAGCGGCAAATTTGACAATTTTAACTTATGAATAAATTCATTTCACAAAATGAACTATCCTTAAATTTTTTCACTCAAATGATCTTTTTGAGTGGCGCCCGACACGAATGCGCCACACTACACTGTGCAGCGACCGACTGACAGGCGTTGCACGCCTAGCCAGGATCGCATCCGTGTGATCCGAAAATTACTAAGTCAGTGCAACGCCTGAGAGCTAGGCGCCACACTACACAGTGCAGCACCTAGCTTCTAGGCGTTGTACTAGTGGTTGCTTCATTTTATAGTGCAACCACTAGGTGCTAGACGCTACACTGTATAGTGTGGCGCCTAGCTCTTAGACTCTGCACATTGACTTAGTAATTTTTAGGCAGTTCAGGGTGCGACACTGGCTAGGCGTGTAGCGCCTGTTAGTCAGGCGTTGCACAGTGTAGTGTGGCACCTTCGTGTCAAGCGTCATTCAAAAATGTCAGTTGAGTGATTTTTTTAAAAAAACAGTTTATTTTGTGAAATGATTTCATTCACAGGTTAAAATTATCAAATTTGCCGCTTCCAGCTGGGGCGACGACTTACAAATTAAAGTGGGAACTGATGCCTAGCGTCCCGTGTGACTGTGTCAGTATGATCACTCACTCGAGTCTCAAGTAGGCACTGTGAATCTTGAAGTCGTTCTGACTTGTAACCTTAGTTAATTTTATGCCCTTTAATGGATTGTGCGCAGCAAGCTTTTAGATAAAGCAATTTGGTGGTAGCATTTATAATCTTATTCTCCTTTTGCATGGTACGCGTATACTGGGACTCGCTTCTCAACGGTCAAAAAGAAAAGATGGCGAATAATGTGCAGTGATCCGCTAGCCTTTGAACACCACGGTCATCTTGTCGCCATAACTATATTCGGCCTAATTAAGCAAGCTTTTCTATGGCTCAGCAACTAAATGATCAAGCAAGCTTGGTTATGAATCAATTTCACATTCTCGAAACTGTTTAAATATTTTTTTATCAGCTCACACTTTGGATAGTGTGTGCAAGGAGCAAGGACGTAGTACCAACCCGATTAATCCACGACCGTTGATCTGTTTGTGTGCGTGCGTGGTGCTACCTCAAATACCGATCTAATTGCAGTGACACGTTCGGTTTGGTGAAAACGGGCACCCTCATGTCGTGAAATAAGATCATTTCTTTCTACGCGCAAAAAATGGCACCATGTGAATAATCTCGTGCCAAAGAACGCGTGCGGTTCACCTGAGCTCGCAGGGACCAGGTTGAACAATGGTGGTGCCGGTGGGGAGGTGGGGGTTGGGGCTGCAAGGGTAGCACGCCATTGCCGCCAGGGG